>NW_020955850.1:552655-608064 GCF_003031625.1 Empidonax traillii
TATGCTGGGCCTTTCAGAGAGCACATGTGTTGATAGAAAGTAGAATATCACCTTCTAGTTCACTTGTCATCACTGTATCCTACCTGTTTTCACTCTGGAAAAAATCTTCCTCTGACTGTTATGAGGGTGACTGCTGGAGAGTGTTCTGTGGCTCTCCTGCTGTGACAACTCCCTTCACCAGCCCTTTCAGAAAAATGAAAGGACAAATGCATTTGGAAAGAGGTTGTTTTAACTGCTGCCTTGGAAAAGTTTGGAAATGTTGCTTTTCCTGTATAGCTCCTCAAGGTCAGATTTTCTTTCTCTTCCCTTGGAAAAAAAAAAAAAAAAGCCAAATAAGGGGAACAGGCTATATAAAACTGAATATAGGACTTTGCCATTTCTAATTTGATGGCAAGACTTGCAGGTCAGTGGATAAATGGTTTGCACCAACAGACTCCTCTTTCTGAACTCCAGCATTTGGCACTGAGCTGCCTCACCAGTTCCTGCTGCCCCTGTGCTGCCTAGCTCTGAACATCTGATAGAAATAGCTGGAATTTATTGCTGTACTTCTTTCTGAGGCTTCTGCCATCTTAGAGGACTGTCAGTTTGGTTATTCCTTCTGCCAGCTCCTATCTATGCATCCTCAGTGGGCCATTTTAAGTTTGTTTCCCATGATAATCCTCTCTAGTGACATTTAACGTGCATATTATTTTCTCCAAAAGAGTTTGCATGCAAAATGTCACAGTAGAACGAATCTCTGCAGCTGAACTGGTACACTAAGCTGGTAAAGTGGTCCATTATAAGGAAAATGCTTTCAGGCACATTCCTAACAGATGATTTGAACTGGGTGCTGCTGTGTTATCGTTCACAATTTACAATACAAATTTCTTGTGGTTCCACAATCCTTAAACACATAGGAAAAAGACAACTAATTTGCACGGGCAATCTTATAAATGCCATCTTTGTAATTAAGTGCAAACTGTGATTCAATCCACTGCCAGTATATTATGCCACTTCAAAAGACTTTCATTTCATTACTGAAAGTCAAGATTCCCTTATTAAACTTTTCTATTAAAATAGGATGAGAAGAAGCTTCCAAAATCCACATTGCCTCTGCTAAGTCACTTTTATTCTAATGTAATGTAAATAGACAAATAAGATACCCCGTTGTGTTAGCTTAAGGGTGTTAAACATGCCCTTGAAACCAAAGGCAAAATAAAGCATAATTAAAAATACTATAGCAAGGCAGCCTGATGGCACAGCGTCCATTGTCAACACTGTGAAGCAAAGTATTGAAGACTGGAGGGTTTGGGGGGGCTGAGAACATCCTTAGCAAATGCCTGTGGGTATAATCCGTTCCTGGACATGAGCTGGGCTCAGCTCACAATGAGATAGGCTAATAGACAGCAAATCTCTCTCCACAGCTGAGCAGGCTGCTCTCAGCCACAACCTTGAGACAGGACTGCAGCGCTTCAGGTTGCCTGGGAAGCTTTATCCTGAGATCTTCTGTACCTTGACAGCCTAAGGAGGAACAGGTGTTTCAGTGGGACTGCGCTTATCAGCTGAACAGAGACCTCAGTGGGGATCTGGTGGTTGCCTGAGGGGCTGTGCTGAGCAGTCCTGCTGCTCTTAGGAAACACTTGCAAGTTGGAATGATTTCATATGGAGAGATGGCAGGCAGACCACTCAAAAAAGCAGAGTAATAGGAGAATATCTGTGATGCAGGACAGCGCAGGTCAGTCTCACCTGACATGTGTTTGCAGACCTGAGCGGTGCGTGGGCTGTGTTGGACAGCGCAGGGCCGAGCAGGGAGGCACCTCTGCCCGGGCAGGTGTTGTGGCTGCCTTAGTGAGATGTTACAGGGGGTTTAATTGCACCTCCTTTGGTGCCCTCTCTGGGTCTTAATTTACTTGAGGTGCCCATTGAATTGTAATATTTGGTTTGGAGTAATCACACAGAGGCCTGAGATTGCCTTGTGCTTGTAAATTCTCTTAGTGCAGTAACAAAGTTGGTTGGTTTTTTTTTTTTGTTTGTTTGTTTGTGGTTTTTTGTTGTTGTTGTTTTGTTTTTCCCTTCAGCTTTGAAAAATTCACCTTTAAAGTACTGAGCAAATATATTGGTAACAGTCATCATTCCATGTTGAATGATATGATACATCCTCATTTTTCCAAAGGCAATGTCAGGTTTGTCTAATTTCTATCAAACAGTTCCAGACACTTGGTATATTTTTGGGGGAAAGGAAACATTTTCTAATATTTGTGGGTTTTGTAATCTTTAGGTGGCCGCATATCTCTTCTGGAATTGAATTTTTCATATTAAGTTGGTTTGGGTTTTTTTACCCACTAGCAAAGCAATTAAGGAATTTCAACTAAGTGGATTCATTAGATATTCTGAATCTCACCGGTGAGTTGGTTTTTTTCTTCAGAGTGTGTGTGGTCTTTGGTAATTCTTTCACTGACTCATAAGCTATAAATATTCTCGTGTGTGGAGAAGAACAGTTCTGTGCCAGGTGTGGGTATTACAAAATCTGTAAAGCTGGAAATAAAACGCAGAAGATTTGAAGTGCCTCTTGCAGGTGAATGGTCACAGTGGTGACACAACCTGCTCCTTGTTAGCAGGGAGGCAGTGCCCTTCCACTGGGTGGGCTCTGGTAGAGACAGGGGTCCCCTTTCCATGCCATTGCACTGCTCTGGCTTGATTGACTAGTGAGGTGCTTTCAAGCATTGTCCTTGCCTTTCATGGCTCTAAAAGAAGGGAGAACATCACATTCTTTTTTTTTTCTTGTGGTGTTTTAACTCCCTTGAGTTGCTTTTGCTCGGTAAAGCCAGTGCAAGCGAAGGGTGATTATTTGATCCCAGGGCAGACTCTCTCCTGTGCCGTGTTTCCCTGTGGCTGCCAGGAATGATCAGCCCTCAGGTGACTGGAAGCTCAGCCAAAGCTGAGAGCAGACAACAGGAGAGACCCTGATGTGGATATTTTGGGTGTTGTTCCGAGGCCTGAGATGCAATTGAAATTTCCTCATAATGCAAAGTGGAAGCAGGGGTATTTTATTTCCAAGCATGACAGAGCAATTTGCTGGTGTTTTTGAAAACACTTTTATACCAAATGAACTTTCTCTCTTCTGAGAACTTGACTAAAAGAACAAATATCCTAGAAATCAAAAAATATTCTGCCTAAAACCTGTTTGGTAGCAAAAGTCTAAAAGCACCAATTAAAATTACTCCGAATGTTCTGGGAAAGATCCAGACTCGCTGCTCTCGGCTGAGCTTTAATTCATCCTTTTTTCTGTATTGAAGAGGTGGGACCTTTCCTGGATTGATTGTTTCCATTCTAAATGTTATAGAATTATTAAGCAACGCTTCAGAGTACACTAAATTTATGGCCATTATTTTCTAATGAATTCTGGTTGAACTGACAATTTTAATCAATTCTACCTTTCAGAAATATAAGTGGGAAGGAGAAATAAATAAATAAATAATGTTTTGACCACAAGGCAGTACAACATTTGGAAATGAGGCTTAAAGTGTCCAGCTCAGTTTCATTAAAGCAATATCAG
Source organism: Empidonax traillii (assembly GCF_003031625.1). Taxonomy (NCBI): domain Eukaryota; kingdom Metazoa; phylum Chordata; class Aves; order Passeriformes; family Tyrannidae; genus Empidonax; species Empidonax traillii. The sequence goes on from NW_020955850.1 coordinate 556,191, forward strand.
GTCTCAGGTTGGTAACCCTGGCTGGGATGTCATGGAACCCAGTGCTGGCATGTGGAGACTGTCTTGGACATTTCCTTTAATCTTCTGAGCTGGCAGGGCATGAAAGATTAAAATGTACTGGATCTATCAGACTTGCCACCTCTAGTTCAGGCTAGTTATTCATGTGCTATGTGGACAGCAATACTTTATTAATCGTATTGCCGGCCAGTGATCAATGTGACAAGCTTAGCAAAGAGCACAGTAATTCATCAGAGAGTTGTCAAGAAGTAATTGCCCTCATATGCATTAGAATAAGCTCGTGTGAGAGGCACAATGGGTGTGCTTTTATCATTTTTAGGTGCAGGTGTCAACAAAATTAAAATCTGCTAAGGTACTAGTAAATAAATAAATTGACAAGGAATTTATGTGCTCCAACACAATCACACCACTACAAAATAAGACAAAGGGTTGTACTTTATTGGCATTTATATTTTTAAGTGTTTTGAAAGTGTTTTCAGCAAGTTCTTTTCTATGTGCATTATCTGTTACCAGTCACACTTTTGTAAGGGCAGGCACAAGGTTTGCAGTTCTTTCCTTACAAAGAAAAATGGAATAGTTGAGATGTAGTTTTGCTACAGAAAACTGTTCTTTAAATTATAAAATGTACAGTTGCCCAACCGTTGTTACATGCAGAACGTATTTAGATCTGCCATGACATTCTTCCACCTTTTGTGGAAAAGCACATCAGTAATAAAATGTCAATGGTTTTTTTTTCTGTAGAGTTGAAGACTTAACACTTTTCACCACAGACTGCTATTTTAAGGGTTGTCAAAAGCACTGGGGAAGCGACAAAGGTAAGGCTGAATGTGTAATCTCTGTCCTGGTCCCTGCTGTACCTGACAGTATTAAACTTTCTCACATTAAACATTTTTCCCATCATCCAGGGTAACCTCACACTTCAGCTGTGGTGCCAGCACAGGATGTCTGCAGGATGCAGTGCTGCTTGGCATGTGTGTGTGCAAGTGCTTTGCTGTATAACATCAGTTTTCACAGAGCTTTGTATTTCAGTGTATATTTAACACAGGCACAAACTGGACTCATGCTATAGAGTGCACGCTCTCTGTGTTTTATTTTGCTTTTACTCTGTTTACTGTGTTTCCAAGGGTTTCTGAGAACCCATTGAAGAGAAGGCTTATAGAGAACCTGTCCCAGAAGGTAACATTTCAGAATAAAGCTGAGGCTACACCTGTCTGCAGTGACTGTTTGTTTATCATCCTAATAGCAGTGGTTATTAGGCTGATACTCCAGGACTGTCAGTCTAATATGGTTCAGATTGCTAAACTCAATAAAAGTAATCATAGAATGATTGAGGAGTTTGGGTTTGAAGGGACCTTAAAGATCATCCTATTCCACCCCTCTGCCATGGACAAGGACACCTCTCACTAAAACAGGTTACTCAGAGCCCTGTCCAACTCTTCCAGAGATGGGGCATCCACAGCTTCTCTGGGCAACCTGTGCCAGGGCCTCACCACCCTCACAGGCAAGAATTTCTTCCAGACACCTAATCCAAACATCCCTCATTCAGTTTTCAGCCATTCCCTGCTGTCTTGTCACTCCATGCCTTTGTAATAGTCCCTCTTTGTTTTTCTTGCAGGCTCCTTCAGCTACTGGAAAGCCCCAGTTAGGTCACCTTGAAGCTTCTCTTTTCCAGCCCGAACATTCCCAGTGCTCTCAGCCTTTCCTGGCAGGAGAGGTGCCCCATCCCTCTAATTATCTCGGTAGCCTTCCTCATAACGATGGATTGAGATGAGAGATGGGCCAAATTCTGGAATAAGGTAAGATTTGTTAAAAATAGAGCACTTTGGGAGGAAAGGATGAGCAAAGGGACAATCAGTATCTGGGCAATGAAAATGAAAGCTGGCAATGTATATAGTGAAGACTTGCTCATGATGGTCCATAGCCTGTGTGATAATGAGACCTGTTTAGAATGGATTTCCTTGGCATTCAACAGCATCATTTTTAATGATCTCATCTGGAAGTTCTGCTTCTGCCTCGCTAATCAAAATGATCTCATCTAAATACTGAGGAAAGTGCTGATAGAGACCCTCTTTAACACACTCCTAACACATGCTATGAAGATAAGGAAATAAAATGTTCTTAAAGTAGGTATGAGAGAGTCTTTGTCCAATTTCAAACCCACACAAACAGACGAGGGTGAAAAATGTGATATGACTTTAAATATCATTAGCGTGGTCAGCTTAGGAAGGAAATGAGCAGTGAATGTGAAGTGGGAGGAAGGGGAATTCAGTTGTGAAACACACTGAAGCAGCAAGGAAAGGACTGTTTAAGCATTTTCTGCTCTGTCTAGGAAGATGAGGCACAAGTGTTGGAAACACTGTTGTGCTTCACAGTGTGTATTTCTCTTGTACATGGTACAAGGCAGACAGTGTTTAGGTACGAACAGAACAAACTCAGCCTTCGACAAACGTTTCTTGCCACATGGGTGGGAGGGGATTGTCAAGAGCAAATATTCTGTGTGGCAGAATCTTGCAATAACTAAATTCAGTGTATGAATTAATAAAGCCTCACCTCAGCTCACCCAGGGTGAGCAGTACTCCAGTAATCACTGCAGGTTGCAGCAAGATGACAAACTGCACAAATTATTCCTTGCAAATTCTCTGCAAAATAGATTTTCTAGTAAGTCATTCGAATGCAGCTTGGTTTAGCCACTTTCTGATTTCTGACCTTGAAACACAAGACTTTGCCTCGATGCTTGAAAAATTCTGTTGACAGTGCTTTGCCTTACAGTCTGCTTTGGTAAGTGCCAGACTGGCTGCTGTGGTTTCTCTTGTTCATCGATTCCTCCTGATCTTGGTGTTTGCCTACATTTTTGAATGCTCTGGCCAGTATTTGTGTGGTCTGTAGAACACAGGAATCTAAGGCTGAGTAGATCCTGGCATTTGTACGTCACAGTGGATTAGAGGGTTTGAATTGGTGCAGTTACAAAAAGAAATGTTCTAGTATTCTACAATAGGACAGTGAATTAGTTTTATCACTGGCATTTTCTGCAGACAGGTTTTATTCTGTTCTCTGTTGGGTTAAACTGGAGCCTTTGACCCTTGAATAGTGGAGCAGTGACCAAGAGAGGAGTGTTAAGGAATGAGCATGGTGGCTGGATACCAGTGCTTGAGCAGTTAAGGCTTTCAGATTGACTGGTACTGTCATCTGCTCTAATATTTCATGGAATTAGTGGGAGCTTCTCACATCCTGTGGACACAGGCAGACACCAGCACGTGTTGTGCATGTGTGTAAGCAGGGGCACGACTGCTGTATATGCATGGATGTTACATGGGGAAATGTCATGGCTGTACTGCCTTTTCTAAACAGCACAGACCTGTGCTGAGTACTGAAGGTGGACAGGTTGAGACTAAGCACATTTTTAAGAGTTAATCTTGTGGCTGTAATATCTGCACTGAAAACCTCGTTTTTGGGCAGCCCACTGGCTGCAGGAGGTGTAGAGCAAAATTCCTGTCTGATGTTACACAGAAGATCCTATTGAATTTATCATCCCTTTGCTTTGCTCTTTTGATCCTTAGATTTTCTTTAGCCAAAGGTTATGGCTTTTACTGATAAATTTAGATTCTGTAACACACAGCAAGAGACATCAAGCAGTCAGAGCCTTGAGTACATACATGGGGACTGTTGTGTAATATTTTTTCCCTCAGGATGCTCCTGTGTTTTTTTGTCCTGAGATGGAGATTGAACATTTCAGGCATGTTTTCTGGACATCAGGAATTGATAATGTGCCCTTTGAGTAGTGAACCCCATCCAGACATCAGCTAAGATTCAGAAACAGCTCTAGGGCAGTCCAAGGTGCTTCACTTAAAAGAATTTAAACTCCTGAACTAAAGGTGGGGTGGAGAAGTGAAGCTCTGAAAATGACAGCTGTGTTTTGTTTTATTTCTTTCCATCCTGCACAGTTTACAGTTTTCAGTGTCATACCTGACTATTGCAGTGCTTGACAACAGGTAACCTTCAAACCCAGCTGGAAAATACCAGCACTGGATGGTATTTTCTATCAGTGAGCAGAGGGAGCTTGGTAGGACACCTGACCAGCTCTGGGTTCAGTTCAGCTGAGGGACTTTTGTATGATCCCTCTTTCAGCTGGAAAGCACAATGGAAGAGGAAAGGCTGTGTGCTATCAGAAATCCTGTGTGTCAGATAAGGCTCTAAAGAGGTTGCTGAATGTGTCAGTCCTAAAAGGACAGACTCTCATCTGCTAACCTGGTGTGAGTTGGAGAGTTTCTAAAATTGAATTGTTAAATAATCTTACTCAATTTTGTTAACTACGTGGGTTCTGGAGTGTATCTAGTAAATATTTCTAAGGCAGTATCTGCTCAGATAGGCCTGATTATAACAACTTGCCAGTTACAATTACAACCTATTCCCCTACAGTCAACTTCCAATGTCTTTGGAGTCTGTAGATTTAGGGTCACCCTCCAGTGTGACACCAACACACGGCATGGCTTCCACACTAATCGTGTCTGGCATTGCCTCTTGTGTTCTCTCCTGTTCAGCTTCTTCATCTGTTGCTGCAAAGAGTTTCAGGCTCAGAAGAATGGAACAGGAAGAATGTGGGTTCACTCTGCCTCTGCACTGTTATACACACACACAGATATTTACTGTGTAGTTTGGCCAAAGTCCAACTGGAACTCAGTCTGGCTGGTGCCATAAAAGACAGCAAAAAGTAAATACATCAGCAGCAAAAGGAGGGCTAAAGAGAATCTGTGTTCTTTACTGGATGCAGAGGAAAATATACTGACAAAGGGTGAGGAAAAGGCTGAGTTACTTAAGGTCTTCTTTGACTCAGTCTTTAATAGTAACACCAATTTTTGTCCAGGTGTGCAGCCCCCTGAGCTACAAGAACAGGGACAGGGAGCAGAGTGAAGCTCCATAATCCAAGGGGGAATGCTCAGTGAGGGAGGTGGCACAAGTGCTCACTGAGCTCTGTCCATCATTTACCAGCAGTCCTGGCTCACGGGGCAGGACTGGAGGTGAGCAGTTGTGATCCCCATCTACAAGAAGGGTCAGAAGGAGGTCCAGGGAACTACACTCCTCTCAGCATGACCTGTGTACTGAGGAAGGTTGTTTAGCATCAGGAAAGGGAGTGGAGGGGACCGTATTGTTCTCTACAGCTATCTGACGGGAGGTTGTAGTGAGGTGAGGGTCGGCCTCTTCTGCTGAGGAACAAGGAATAGGACAAGAGGAAACAGCCTCAAGTCACGCCAGGGTAGGTTTAGATTGGATATTAGGAAAAGTTTCTTCATGGAAAGAAGCACTGGAACAGGCTTCCCAAGGCAGTGGTGGAGTCCCCATCCCTGGAGGGGTTTAAAAGACATGTGGGTGTGGCACTTGGGGACATGGTTTAGTGGTGGGCTTGGCAGTGCTGGGGGAATGATTGGGCTTGATGATCTTAAAGGTCTTCCACCCAAAATGATTCTGTGATTCTCTCTATGTGTGTGTATAAGAATGAATCTTCCTCATGATCTAGGCTGTGTTCCCCTTTTGGAATACTTCTTCCCATTCTGCAGTGTCGTAGTGCCTGGATAGGACAACTGAAATTGGGAGCTGCCTTCACTTGATATTTGCAGAAATCCACAGTGTGCCTTCAGTTCAGCCCAGGTGAGAGAGAGGACAAAGTGAGAGAAGCAGAACCCCTCGTTAGGAGAGCAGAGATTATGTCTGGGAGGAACAAAATGCTCCATCCAGATTTTAAAAAGCCAAAGTGTCAGATGTTTCTGTCCTGTCCCCCTGCCCAAGCCACAGAAGAAGACTTCTTGAAAGTCTTGTTTGATACATGCTCAGTCCTCTTGGGTGTCCTAAATCATTATTATATTAAAATCACTCCGAGATTAGCAAATCTGTAGGAATGTTTGAATTGCATATCATAGACAATTAATATAAAAGTCCTCTTCATGGTGTCTTTCATCTTGAGAGTCTGACGATTTTTCAGTTTTGAAAAATGAAGATGAAAAATGTTCTTTTTCTGGTCTTTTTATGCTTTGCTTTATTAAAGAGCTCTTGTGGTTGGCATCACACCATTAAAAAGCCAGAAGCTGATAGCCACGATATTTCATGTGTGGTAGGCTTTACAACAAATTACTACACTGACTGCTGGGACTATCTAAGTTGCTGGAAAAATGGATTTAATTGTCCATTCTGAAACTATTTCCAGGATCAAATAGAATTTCTTTTAACTACTCATGTTCTTTATAACCCTGGTTCAATTCCACTGCAGTAAATCTGAGGGGAGAGCAGCACAGCAAGTTAAAAACAGCGCTGAGGTTTTATAGCACCAACATTAAACTATATGTCATTTTGAAGTTAAAGTACTGGGCTGAAAGGTTTTCTGCTTGTAATGATTTGTTACTATCTGGAGATCTAATTTGCATTGTCAAATCTCTTCTTGCCCAGTGATTAGGGGCAGTGTGTGTGTGTGTGTGTGGAGGGCTGTGTATCTTTGTGATCTCCGTCAAGTTTGCTGGGCTCTTGACTTTGCCTTGCTCAGGTCTGAGGAGGAACTTGCTCCTGTTCAATAAGAACTCTGATGTGTTGCTGTCAGCAGCTACATGAGTGACTGCATGGCAAATGGGGACAAAATGAGTGTTCAGTACAAACCATGTGTGCTTCAGACTAACCATTGCTGTCTTACAGTCCTTAGTGGACTCAGTTTTCAATGTATGTTCATATATGAAACTAGTTCAGATACTTTCATTTTTACTTGTTTTAATTGGTTTTTAGAGTTTCAAGACAATGGGAAATTTGGCTTCTTATACCTTACACTGTCTCTGGAATATATAATTTTAAACATTTTGACACTTGATATTTGTAAGGTCCTGTGGTAAAGGGCATTGCTCTCTCTCAGTTACGTATGATTGTGAGGAAGTTGCCTCGAGTGGGGAAGGTGATTTCTTCCATAGGTCAGAGGAGCCGGAAAGAATGTGTTTCTGCAGCCTGGCTGATTCCCTTTCCAGTTCTGATACTCCTGGCTCATTACATCAGCCTCAGGCAGTGAGCTGCTTCCCATATTGCACTCAGGTGCATGTCTTGAGTCTAACCACATTTCAGCTTGCTGCTGCCCAGCTTGGAGGTGCAGGAGCTCTTCTCCCTTGCTGTTCCGAGTAGTGCTTTGTGGGTGAGGCCTCGAGCCTGTAGGACAGCAGCAGTGGGCTGTTGCACCCACATAAGCTTTTGTTGTAGCCAGCAATGTTGTGAATACATGCAGTGGCTCTCAGGCATCAGGCACCACAGTTTTTTCCTGAAGTACCTAAAAAATGAAGTGTCTGAGGGTGTGTTTTCCTTTTTTCAGCTTTGTAATGAGCAAGGATACTGAGATATGTCACAGAGTGGTGGAGGTTATAAGGGATTTTTGGAGGTCATCTTCAGCAGGGGGGCTGAAGCAGGGCCACCTAGACCTGGCTGCCCAAAACCATGTCCAGATGGCTTTTGAATATCTCCATTAGTTGGAACTCCATGAACTCTGTGGGCAACCTGTGCCAGTCACCCTCACAATAACAAAGGATTTCCTTTTGTTCAACACCTGCTGTGTTTCAGCTTGTGCTCGTTCAGTGCCTTTCACTGAAAAGAGTGTGGCACCATCTTCTCAACACCTCCTGCTCAGGTGTTGGTGTGTGTGGGTAAGAACTCCTTGAGCCTTCCCTTCTCCAGGTGGAACAGTCCCAGCTTTCTCAGCCTTTCCACATACGTGATGTGCTCCAGTCCTTTAATCATCTTAATGACCCTTTGTGGGGCTCCCTACGGTGTGTCCATGTCCCTGCTGTGCTGCAGTGGGGATTAGAGGGGAAGGATCAGCTCCCTTGGCCTCATCCTGGTGCTCTGCCTCGGGCAGCCCAGGATGCTGTAATCCCTCTTGGTGTTGAGAGCCCGTTGCTGGCTCGTGTTCAACTGGATGCCCACCAGAACCCCCAGGGTCAGCAGAGGAAGGAGCAGGGTTTGAACCCAGAGGGTGGTCTGGCCTGGATTAGGACACTGGTGATACTTTACTAGGGCTGATCTCTGTGGGACCTGCACGTGCCCTAGAAAGGGAAAGGGCAAGGCTTCAGTAGGTGAGAGGGAGCAATGTCTTCTCACTCCCACCTGTAGCTGTGGTGGGCTGGGGTGGATGGCCTGCCCTGCAGGTCCCTCTTGCTCCGTGGGGAGGGCAGATGTTTGAATCTCGGGCTTGGTGTTGCTGTGAAGGGTATTTCAGCTCAGTAAGTGAAGCTGAAGGGATCAACGTGGGATTTGGAGATGGGATGGGAATTTTTGACTGGCACTTCAGAGCTGTGGAGTGTTTTATCAAAACAAGAGGATGAATCTGGTGATAGCATTTGCTTCTTAAAAAGAAATTATAAGCATAATCATTGCAAAGGCCGTGCTCATTTTACAGCATATTTGTGTTTGTTTGATTGTTTAAAGTGCTTTTTATTTCCATGTTTATGCCCTGGGGACTTTACAAACTGTGAGATAGTCTGAAAATATGTGAGATTGCTTCTGAGAACGCTCGCTGTGCCAAAGTTTTCTTTCTTTTTAAATAATGAGCAATGCTCAAATTGGATAATTCCAGGATTTATGAAACAGGCTGGGGCAGTAAAAGCGGGGGAGCATGGCAGGAAGCATCTTTATTGAGTTGTTTTCTTTTGAAGGGAGTAGCCTGTAAGAGTTTTCTAAAGTGTGTTTAAATATGTATTTAAATGTATTTGTGTATATTGCCAACATATTTTCTGAAAATTCCGTTGTGAATTAAGTCTCAGAAGACTCAACTTGTTTCCTTGTCTCTATTCTAAAACTTCCCAGAACCTCAAACAAATCCTGGTTCCTTCGTGCTCATATTCCTTGCCTGTGGAAAGAATAATTACAGATTTCTGAGAAACTCCTTTATCTTTTATTTTTTTTTTAAGAGAGGTAGACTTTCTAACTCTACATTTGCGTGGCACTTAATGAACTTCATGCCACTTCATGTGGCACTTAATGAATGATTCTGCCTTAAATCCCAATCTCTGACATTTGAACACAGGATTTGTCATCGATTCAAAGTTTTAAATAGCTGGCTCCACCTCAATTTCAGGTGGAAGGAGGAAGATTATTGCATCACTGTAATGTGTTAATGAAACATTTTTGCGTGCATAATTCTATGTTCTAAGTAAAAAATGACATGAATCAAATGTGGGCTTATTTTAAATACATTAACAAGGTTTTTTTGCAACAATTTAACTTACAGAAATGAACAAATATTCTTGTGCTGTATTTTTGGATCATTTCTTTTTAAGTAGTTTGCTTATCAATTCCTGGAATGCATGAACAGACTTTTTATTTGGAGATGTAGAGAATTTCACTGTCACTATGCTGAGTTATGTTATGGTAGGGTAACTTGGTGCTTTAGGCTGGGTAAACTAGTTATGATAAATCTAAAATCGATATTAATTAAATACAAATCTTCCTAGATTTTTATTTAAGTTGTTGCTTTTGCCTCTCCTTTTTTTAGTAGTCTCCATTTTAGATGGAGTTAGTAATAAAACAGCCAAAGCCCTGTAAGGACACGACTGTTCCTTGATTAGGTGGCACCTCAGGAAGCACAGCAGCATCACTGTGAGGCAGCCTGTTTGGAGAACTTGATATCCTGAAGAACTAAGAGATCTGGGGAGGTTATCTAGCTGTCAATTTTTAAGCTTTTCAGCCAAGGTTGCTGCTGCCTGCCAAATCTTGCAGAGGCTTAATTTGAGATACAGCACCAGTTCAACAAACCTGTGCCTGTCCAAAGCGGAGCTGAGGGTGATAAGATTAAGTGAGCAGCTATGCTGTTTCCAGGGTAATCAAATGCAGTAATTAGGAGTTCGGTAATCTCTGGTCTTTTATGTAGCCCCTCAGTGTTATAATTAATTCAGTCTTTGGTTTGGCAGGTTGTGGATTATGTTTAGATTATCACTGCAGTGTGTGCCAGCTGGGCTTCAGTGCACCTGAAGACCTCTAATTTGAGCATTATCTGGAACCTTGATCCTCATGCTGGTGACCTCTGTTATCTCTGGTCTTCAGAAAGTGTTTCTTTGCTGGTCCATTTGCACTGATGGCAGGCAGCCATCCACAGTATTTGTGGAGGTTCTGCTAATGACTTGGGATCAGCATCTACCTTCCAATTACAGTTTACTAATCTAGAAACTAACAGCTGCTGAGGTCTCTCTGTGGTTTTGTAGAAATGTGATATTTTTCTTCTGTATCTAAGTGAAGGACTGTGGAATGGTTTTGATTAGGAGTCAGAAGAGCTACAGGGACAGTGGTGCTGTCTGCCTGATTAGCTAAGTCTGAACCTTTAATATAGCTGGCTTTAGAAGTCAGTCAGACTGGGAATTGAGCAGGGATATGTTTTTAGGGCAGTCTGTAAACAGAAAACAGATCTTTCTGAAAAATAAACTCAGCTGCTTACTGTTTATAGGTCCACATCCTTGATCTAACGTGAAGTTGTTGCCTCCCTTCTGTTCAATGGAATTAAGATTAAAGGCTTGTTTGAGTTTTAAATATCTTCATGGGTAAATGCAGATTTCTGAGATAGACACCAAAACCCTCTAAAAAGACACTTTCAGAAGCCAGGTGTTAGAAACCCTGTTCAAAGTCCTGCTATTTCTATAAACTTATCTTCACTCAATGTTATGTCAAACAGTTCACCACACATGGCACTGCCCCAGAGGATTTGGGCATTGGGGACACGGGCTGTGATGCTGCTCTTTAACTGTGCTTGTTCCACACTCAAAATTTACCCCTGTTTTTCACCGGTGTAAATAAAAATCAGATTACTGCCTGTTGGCATTAATTTGTTTCTTCTCTGGGCAACTTGCTGGAGGCTGGAAAGAAACATTCCAGGTGACGTGGCAACAAATGCAGTCACGGAGAGGACTTAAACATGTGGGGCAAATAATGCCAGGGCTTTGGCTTTGCACCACAACACACGGCCCTGCCCCTGGATCTGGCACAGCCACACACTGATTGCTGCTGCTGCTTGCACTGTCATCCATAGAATTACTCTGCAACTGGCAGGTTTTAGGTTCTGGCCAAATTGGGGTGTCCTGCACACCCATGTGCAGATATCACATCTCTGCTGATACAGCAGTGGGTGAATTGCCAGTGTGATGTGCCCTCCCCAAAGCTCACACAACTGGTCATGGGAACTTAACCAGTAAATCCAGTGGCAAATGCAGTGCTGAATTTAATTCCAACTCATGAAGAATTTGACCTGAATATTTTATTTTTTGTCCTCAGGTGGTTACCTGGAGTAGAGGCTTGCCTCGAACTTTCAGATGGCAAAAAGTTTTAGGGAGAGAATCTTTTTATGCAGCTGATACAGTCATAATAAATCCAACAGCCTTCAGGGGACACACTGCTTATACCTAAAGGCTATTCCAGTTACAGCAGTTTGTTTTAAAGAGGATTTGTGTGTTGAGCATAAGATCTGGATTTACAGCATTTAACTTGCATGTTTCAGTTAATGGGCTTTCTGCCCAAAACCTCTGAAATACTTTTCCAAACCACAAAACCAACAAGACTCCTTCTGAATCAGTTCTCAGACTCTGTTTTCATTACTTATTTATTTTGAGCCACTTCAATTAGTCTGTCAGTGCCTCTAGAAAGTTACCAAGATGCGATACTGATTTTGGAGCCCCCCCCCCTTGCCCCCCCAAAAACCCAAAACTTCCTTTCTGTGATGGAAAATTTGTTGCACAAAATGTCCAGAAAGTACCTCTGAGGCTTCTTCAGGGCAGTGACTTCCCCTGCTCAAAACCTGAGTGTTCACAGTGTTATTCACAGGGACCTGTGAAACAACCTCCCAGTCTGTGGCTGAGGTGATGGACAAGTTGCCAGTTCTATTTATGGCTTTCCTTGTAGGTAGCTCTCCTACAGCTTTTCTCGTAACATGTTTCCAAAAATTATAAAGTGCTGAACACGATCTCCCTTTCTAATCCACATTCTTTAGAGCTATTGAAATAGTGAGGGTTTTTGTTGTTCCTGTTTGGCTATGAAACTGGTGGATAATCCTTTCTAGTTAATCCAAAATATTCAGACATTAAAGGAGTATTTTCATTTAAAACATTTCCTCTAATTTTTAAGGTATAAACAGCTTTGGGAAAAGTATCCAAAATGTTTTATTTAGAAAATAATTTAAAAAAAAAAGACAACCAAGTTTTGAACTGCATTATTCCTCAGACTCTTTGTGTTCGGTCCAAATATATGAATAATTCAGATATCAAACTATGGTTTTTTAAAACAAACGTAATAAGGAAAAAAATCTTGGCAAACTTACTCGTCTCATTTTCCTTTCAGCGTAGCAGAGAAAAAATTGACAGAAAGTGAGCTAAAGTTATTTTGTTCATTTCAGTGTCGTCTGTGCCTCCTCCCCCTCTCAGGCTGTGCCCAGAAATGCCCTCTGCAGCTTCACACCGAGTTTGGGGACAGCCTTGCAGAGTGGGGTCCCTGCTACCTCTGTGTGGCTTGAACTCCAGACGGTTTCTGGGGCAGATCAGTCCCTGTGTTCAGCACGAGAGGCTGAGGGTGAAGGTGAATCATTCCCAGCTGCTCCTGTGCCGCTGTCCTTAGGGACGTTCTGCATTCCTGCCAGCTCGGGGTTTATTTTCCTAGAGAGGACCCTTGGGCAACTTGAGAGTAACTCCCAGTTCTGGAGCTTGAGAGCACCCTCTCAACCTGTGACAGAGCAATCTGTGCCTCTCGGTGTGAGATGAGGGAGAGGATATTTCCTCAACGCTACACTGCTGCTGTGCAAGAGCCCTTGTAAACAAGTCCCTTCTTGTACCTGCAGTACCCCCCTGTTACACAGAGTCAACAGGGAAAGGCTCCTGACTTCATCTTTTCTGCTCTGCTGTGTGACTTGGGATCTGACAAGTGTTTGAGCCTTTTTTGAGGAGGTGGGAAATTGTGCAAGTGGCGTTTCAGCTGCAGGAATGTGTCTTCGAAGGAGTTTTCTGCTGCAATGAGTAATTGCTTTTTACCAAGATAGATTTGTGAGACAGAGCTGATAGCAGTGATCACTTACCAGTAGCTTCCTGATTTGGGTAAATTAATGCAGATTGAAAATGTTGTAATGCACACCCAAATGAGCAGTGTCCTCTGGGAGAGGTTCACCAGAGCTTTGCACCACTGTGAAAACATTGCTTGCCGTGTGACTTTCTCCAAGGAGAAGTGATGCCCAAAATTTTACTTACTTAAGATTTGAAAACATCAGCTCCCTGTGCAGTGAGCTGTTTTGTTTTTAACTGATCCTCCAGAGCATCAGTCCTGAGCTGGGTTTCCAAAGCATCGTGGAATTTACTGGGTAGCCCAAGGGGTGTGGAACAACTTGTGGGACTTGTTGTTTTAGAGGATTGTTGTTTGGTGCCCACCTCTGAAGATGCTGCCTGTGTCACTGACATGTTCAGGAGGTAAATATTTCTGCAATGACAATGTATGGAGGAAGGTTGAGCAGCGTTAAACACTGAAGTGCCATGGAGCTGCTTTGGGATATTGGATCGTGTGTCAGTGACTTAAAACAGTGAAGTATTTCGAATGTCATTGTGAGTGTCTGTCTGGTATGTAATGAGGCCAGACAGGTAAAAGCTCAGTCTGGTTCATTGCTTAACACAAACCTTTAGCATTGTCTGCATCTGCAATTCAAAGCGTGATTTGCCTCTCAAAAAAAAAAATGTAGTTTTCTTATAAATGCTCTTATTTTCAAGTCTAAAGCCTTGATTCTCTCACCTTGGAAGCTTTCTGTTCAGTTCTTGAGATTCCCTCTCCAAACCCTGTTGGTCTTTGCTTCAATTTCTTTGGAAGCTTATTCTCTTGGGGAGAGCTCTTTCTGCTTTGAAGATGTCAGGTTCCAGGCATCTGAACTTCTCAAAACCAAATTTGTTTTCTCATTGAAAGCACCTCTTTGGAGCTAGGGCCCTTTGTTTTGAAAGGGATATTGCCAATTAAAATTGGCCACTGAGGGTAGATCTATCAACCTCAGACCACTAAATTCTCATGAAAGTATTTCTTAAGAAAATAAATATTCCCTCTTCAGTATTTAGAACCTAAACATTTTAGCATCAAAAAACTTGTGGTGAGGTGGTTAAACAGAAAGCCCTTTTTCCCCTGCCCTTCTCAAGCCCCTTAGTTTCTGAGGTGCCAGCAAGTGGCTGTACAAAAACGTTCACTTAAGTTTTCTTCTGCTTAGTTTCTAATTCTCAGACCAAAAACTAAATGAGCCATTAAAGGAAACCACACTAATGAGATGCACTACAAAGCAAAATATGCCCGGGGCAAAAAGCAAGCTTTTAATTGGTTCAGCTTAAATCTCTAACATCTGGCTCTGATGGATGATGTCACTAAGCACATTAAGACTATCAGAAATAGATTTTTGTAATCAGTGCCTCCTCTGCTTGCCTTTCTCTGTTTGCTTGCTCGTTTTCTCAGCACACAGTGGTACAGGAAAATACTTTAAAGGGCAAACACTCTGAGCTGGAAGTTGAACTTTGGGTTGGATGTGGACCACTGGGCCTGGCTGCCAACTCTTGTGCAGTCAGCTTGCACCACAGCTGGAACACTCACACCAGCACTCTCTCTACACACTGGGTACCTCAGGGCTGCCCAGCACTCAGGGGTGGGTAAAACCATCACTTAGAACAATCTCCAGAAGCCAGGGAGATGGAGACTTGAAGCAGCAGTAAGTCAGAGCAGCTTTGTTGCTCTGTGTTCAGAGGCCTGGATTGATTCCTGGTGAGCCTGGAGCTGGTAGGTAGGCATAGCAGCTGGGGCCAGTGTTCCCATGGAGTCTGAGCTGATGAGGGAAGAGCTTTGGAGCGCAGCTGGACTCGTAGGGATAAATTCTGCTGCTGATAATTCTTGAGAATGGCTGGCTTGGGCGACTCTCCTAGAGCATCAGCGTGCCTGGCACCTGGCAGCATTTACCAAGGTGTACCAGCACAGGCACAGCCAGCCAAGGCTGCCTTATTCATCTGGTTAGGACAATTTTTCCTCTTCTCTTTTGCTCCCAAAAGCAAATGGGTATTTGTGCACGTTTAGGTTGGTCACAGGGAAGAAACGTGACACTTGACCCTCTGCAATGCAGAGTTTGTGCTGTTAACTGGACACCCAGGCTTAGAATTGCCCTGGTGGGAGAAGAAGGTAGTTGGACCACCAGTCCTTGTAAGCAGGCTAAAATGAGGTCTGAGGGACACTGGCATCAGGTGTTATCTGTAAATCTGTTGATTGCCTTCACTGAAGTTGTTTCCAGCCAAAGTGAACTGTGAGCTCTGAGCTGCTCTGCTGAAAGTGGTGGAACACACCCAGATTGCTTGCAGGATCCGCAGTCATATCAGGTGTGTACAGTTACAATCTGTTGAAAGCTGACTGTAGTAAGAATGTTGTCTCTGCAGTCACCCCTCACTGTGGATTTCTTGTGAAGCACTGTAAACTTTTTTTCCATGTAGCAGCAGTTTCTCCTTCTGCCTGTACTGATTGCTCTTGCTGAGGCCCTCTGCCCAGAGGGAAATTCTCTGTCCTCTGCAGGTGACTGGTGTGTGCAGAGCTGGATTTGTAGCTGTGAAGTAGCCTGACTCTACCAGCTTCTTTTCCCGTTCTATGTGGAACAGAACAATTGTTCTGTCTGGTGGAAATACGGGTCTTGTTTTGCTGAGCTTTAATTTTTAGAGTATGCTAGAAATTGCAGACCATTCTTTTGTAAGTATTTCAAAACGAGGTGGTTGTCACAATTCACAGCTTCTGCTCTGTGTGTCTTTCATACCCCATTGTCCTTTGGCCCTTTTCATGCACTGACATATCTTTCTGCTTTGTTTGTATTTGAAATTGTATCTGTGTAGTCATTTGCCAAATATAGCAAATGTCAATCCACCATTTCTCTTTGCCAAGTAACTCTTTTATACTGCTTACAATAAAAATAGGGCTGCATAGAGGAACTTGTGTTTGTGATGGATAAAAACTTAATGGTGGGAGAGCCAGCAATCACTGGCACCATCTATTCATTGAGAGAAGCACTATATGCTTGTATCTTGTTCCTGGCTGTGCAGAACGAGGACACAAACCTCAATAGCCTGAACTCTGAGAATCACTCCCTTTACAGCTTCCCTCTGATTCAAGGGCACTCTGCCAAGTGGAGTATCCCGCCTTTGCTGATTCGTGTCTGAATTCCGAGTAAAGCGAATTCCCGCGTTCCAAGTACCACAAATTCTTCTCCACTCCATGATTACAGCAGAACTATAAAGAACAAAAATTTCAAGCTGCTTTCTGGTCCTCACTGATCAAGAAAAAATAATATTGTCAACTTTCAGGGAGGCGACTGAGGGGTTGACTTTGATTTCTGCCTGGAAGCGCTGATGGCGAGACCTCTGCTCTAAGAGCAGTGGGGGGCCCTGCCAAGTCTTTTTCGTGGGGGGATCTAATCCATCTCCCTTAGGAGGTTCACAGAAGACATAATCAGATTGTCTAGTCTGATCCACTTGGTGTCAGAGGTCACTGGATTTCATGCAGCTTGCTCTGTAATGAGTCTTATCCTGACATTCTCAAGCACTGACAACATCCAAAGGGTCACAGCACTGTGGCAGTGGAGCCAAGGCCATGGAAAACTTTCCTCTTGAGTGGTTTTAGCTTCTGCATTGTTTTAATTTGTGTCTAAAATCTGACCCCAGTTCCATTGCAGTATTTAAGTGTGCGACTCCATCAATTCCAATACCTTCTATCCTTCCAAATATGTCTTGACACCTGGGTCCTTGTGTGTACAGCTGGATTTGTCATTCTCTAGGGTAACAATTGGATGGGTGTGTTTGGCAACTGCAGAGCACGGTGGTGAAGTGAGCTGTAAAATGAACCCAAAGTTGCAAACAGTAATCTGAAGTGAAATGTGAGCAGCCTCTTTTTTATGCCAAATGCGCTGTTTTCCCATGTTGTTTAGACATGGCTCCCGTACTTGTAATTTGGGATGAAAAGTTTCAATTGTTTTTAATTCTACAGCCAATCTCTTTGTAGGGAAATTAGCCAGAAACATGCTTTCAATAGCCGGAGGGAGGAGAGGAGAGAAGACTATGATGAGTTATGTTAGAGCTGGGTACGATGGAGGACAGAATTTCAGAGCTGAATTTGTCAGGTGAGAAGGGAACTTTGCAGTTCTGTGCAGTTTTGTTTGAAGGGGGGCATAATGCCCCATAACAGGAAGGTGTCAGTCCTCTCTGAGGTATGGGAGGGGCAGAGGTTCTGGGCTCTGTTCCTAAATTCCTGGTCTAACTAATCAAAGCAAATGGGATGAGGAAGCTGGGAAATTACTGCCTTAGAAACTCTCACAAGCTGAAAATGTAACATCACTGGGTCATGGGTTACAGGATCTAGCTGCAGTTTGTGAATAATTTTTTGTGTGTGAAAGAAGGGATTATTGCATGGTAGATAGGGAAAGTCTTAATACTTCGTGGAAAAATCCTGCACTGGCCAGAGGGAATCATTGCGTTGAACAAAAGGCTGAACCCTGAATATATTTTGGAGTGGATGCATCAGATTCATCTGCAAGTGAGATGCTTCTGGTCTTCTAAAACTAATGAATTTAATGATCTTGCAGTAGTACAGTGAGATGAAAGCCCAAAAATGAGCGGTTGAGATAGGCTGGACTAACGTAATTCCTATCTAAGATCGATTGTGTGTTGCCTGAATCTTCTCTTCATTTGGTGATTTTAACTTGTGAAATGCAGCTGCATTTGATGGCCCCTTCTCCTACATGCAGGAACTGTGAGCAATTGATCCCTTTGAAGGATCAGTCAAAGCGGATGAGTCTGCTTTAAAATGTACAAATTCATTCTGTTTTCCCCTTGGCAACCACGGTGTGACCTTATTTAAACTTGCCCCCTGCCACTTGCCACCTCAGAACATCTACACTCTTACTTGGATGGACTTTAGGTTCCAAGCACTCTGAAACAGCTGAGGTGGCATGTGGTTTGTGTAAGCAAGTGATAGATATTTTGATAGAGGTGCCGGGTATTTTATTTTTAAATCTGATATGCCTGGAGATGTCAGTCCGCTGGGTCAAAGTTGGCTGGCCCTGGGGGAATTCTGCAAAGGAATAACAATCTGTTTTATAAGATGCAGTGTCTTTTTCATTAGATTATTTATTGCTGCCAAGGAGAAGAAAGCTCGTTTCAGTGCACGTGGGAAGCCCTAGGTCAGTACAGCTTTGCACTCCCAGCCTGAGCTGGGCTTTGGAGCCCTACAAAGCTAAAAGCCATCAGAGCAGTGTGTGCTGCAGAGCTCGGGATCTGAGGCTCAGATCTTCTGTGATCTCCCTGCTGCAACTCGCCAGAAAACAAGCTTTTCATCAGGCAGAGATGCTAAGAATAGCAAGCCCAAACTCTGCAAACAGGAGACCCAACTTGTGAAGCTGAGACATATGGCAGAAAGCGAGCTGAAGTGCTGCAGGCTGAGCTCTCAGTTGGTAAATGGGAGGGAGATTTTTGCCAGCTGTGGGTGGAAAAATGTGCATCCAAAGACCCTGTAGGTAACTGAGTTCAGAGGAATGTAGTTATTAAGCTTGGCTATTTCAGCTTGCACAAATACAGGTAAACAGTGTGGAATTGTATCAGTTTACCTGGGTTAGTTTATGTCACACTGTATTGCTCTTAATCAGAGTTCAGCTGATAGTCGGTTCTGTAATATTAATATTTTTGAGTTTTATGTCCGTGAGATTCTCTGAACTTACTATTTGAGGTAGTGAGAAGCCTCAAGATATCTTGAGCCCTCAAAATGAATGGAAAATTGGTGTTGTAGGCACAATCCCTGCCAAATAGGAAATAAGGGAGGCAGAAGCATTCTTCTGAATTGCAGAATGCTTGAATTCCCTACTCAGAAAAGCCTGACATGAGGTTATTACCCTGATGTGTGGTTAAGTGTGCTAAAAAATGTTTATTTGTTAAGGGAATAACACTGGAATATGAGAGATCTGAGCTCATCAGGAATGACAGTCCAAGTCTCCTTTCCCAAGAATTTATTTCCATCTAAATATAGGGATGATTTATTTGTTCTTTCGGACTTTGTTAGTGCTGGATCTCCATCAATCTCCTCTGTGTTTATGTAGCATTTCATTGGGCACAAGTGGAACATGATATATTTCCAGTAGTAAAAAATACAAGATTTTAAGGCCATCTAATCTCCAGCTGGAGAGAGAGAGTTTGATATGTCCTAGGCACTCTTCTACTGAATTCTGGAATGCTATTGACAGGAGTAGGGCAGAATGAAAAAATAATCCAGTAAATCTTTACAGGAAGACTGAAAGGACAAGGTTGATTGCAGGGCATGGTTCAGGCTTTGCCTCTTGAGTGGGAGAACCAGTGGAAACTTGCAGTAATGACTTTTTATGTTATTCTCAAAGTCTGGTGCTGGGAGAAAAGTGAGGAGCTGCCTTCTTATCTGCTGGGACTTTCTGGAACTGAAAGGTATTTGCTCTGCTGAGAAATTAATGCAAGAGCTACTTCAAGGATATATCCCACAGATCCCATTATTCAGCAGACCTGAAATTCATACCCTGGTTTGACACTGAAAATAGAAGGTTTAGCATACGAGTGCAGCAAAGTCAGCAAGGACACACTGTGTGGACGGGTTGGTACTGCCCAGTAGGCAGGTGGTGATAACTTGTCCTGCTTTATCTGTCTGAAGAGATGACAGCTAACTGAAGGTTTGTAAAAAAGGAAGGTGTGTCTGTGCTGTGGTAGATCACAGGAGGTTTAGGATCCCCATGACACCGAGATATAACTAGAGATATGACATACCAAGAGGAGAAATCAGCAGAGTGTCCATTACCCAGTGATGTGTTGAGTTGCACAGGGAGGAGAATGTGTCTCCAGTCCTGAACTGCAGCCAAGACTGCCCCATCCAGACCCCCTGTCCCAGCTTTGTATTCTGTGCTGCACAGAGAGAGAATCTCCATCACAAAGCACAGCTCATCTTTTCCACACCAATCAACCCTTACTGTGGTTTTGCACACATTTTATAGGTTTTTATAGGTGCAAAGAAATAGAGAAAATAGCTGAAGGTTCTTGTAAAGTGGTAGTTTTTTTCCAGTTCTTAGTGATTTACCCAGGGACAGACCTTCCCAGCCACAGGACTGCTGTTTCCCCCAAACCTGTACTCCCTGCTGGCAAATGACCTGAAATGTTACAGAACAAAATGCATTTTACACAAATAGAAGTTGCTTCTCCTCTAGTAAGTACCTCGAAGATTCATCAGCAGGGCTTCATTCAACTAATTCACGTTAACAGGAACTGTAGTTAGGTTGAGACTTCTTGTTGCTACATACAACTGCAAAAAAAAAAATGATAGCCAATTAATAGGTCTTAAAATGTTTGACATGATATTAATTGCTGAGAGCTGGAAAGTGCAGAATCTCCCCATGTGCTTAAGTTTAAACAAAAGCCATTTGGACAAGTGCTGTGGTCTGTCTGTGTAAGCTCAGACGAGCTGATCCAAAGCAGAGGTCCAGGATTAGCTCTGAACAAAAGGCAAAAAGGCCAGGTCTGCCAGTATTTCTTGTGTTCCCTATCAATGTAAGGATAAGAGGCTCTACAGAACAGGAAAGTGATGTTCCTGCCTGCAGACTAAACACATCCTTCTGCCAGCCCTGCAGCAAAAGCACTTTAACCTCAGTCTAGTGTTCTCACCTCCTGACTTGGTGTGCAGTTCACTATTATTTTTACTGTCTTCACTGCTCCAGCCCTTCTTGCTCTGGGGCATTATGGACATCTTTGGAGTGAAAGCTGACCATACTTGTTGCTCTGATGAACCGAGCTGTGCACGTGAACAGGAGTCCTGAGCTGCTTCACTCTGGCCTTGTTTGAAGTTTGATCCTGCTGATCTTTGTGTTTTCCCACTGTAGTGTATGCATTCAGAACTGTTGCTTTGATTCTGCAGTTGCATAAAACGGCATGGGAAGGGATACCCTCAAAATTATAAAGCTGCTAAATTAGGCAGGTTTATTTCTAGCAGAGGATATCCATGTCTTGTAACTCCAGCAGACGTGATTATTTCTTGAGCTGAAATAATTTAACTCTCTGCACTTTAGCACTGTTAAATAATATTCAGATGTTATCCTGGTGCACATGGCTTAATATAAGACTGTGACACTGAATTTTTGTCCATTTATCCAAATATGGTAATGTTTATTGCAGACGATCAGGTAATAGTTGTTCAAGCTCTGGCCACTAGAGTATGCACTCCTCTGCACAGGCTGGAATACCATCCTGCTCTTCTCCCCCTATACAACAGTTGGAAGATTCCAAATATGCATGTGCACCTTGGTTTCCTACTAATTCCTACAGTGGTTCATTATATCTTGTTTGAAACTCTGATTTATGTGATGGTTAGTGTAATTCTTCCTGCGGTGGTAAAAAAAATAAATTAGAGTTGAATAATTGATCTAGGGTTTTTGGTTTCTCCCCCACACCCTGCTCTTTCTCCTCTGGAGATTCCAGCTGTAAGATGTTCCAAGGTTTTGTTTTGGAAAGGTTGCAGGTCACTCCAGCAAGTGTCTGTGACTGCTGAAGGAATTCAGTCCCTGGGGTGGGAGCTTGCTGCCAGTGATCACCTTGAGCTGCTCACCCTACAAACAGGCTACTGGTGTTTTGTGTGTTTGAAAGGTGGAGGAGCTTTGTGGAGTTGGGGTTAAACCTCCAGTTCTGGTATTGTCTGACCTGAGAGATGGCAAAGGAAGCCTGCCCAGCTGTGTTATCAGTGCAGACAGTACACCTGGAGGTGCTTCACTTCTCTGAGGCAGGATATTTCTTGTCGTGTTGGCACCATTGTCCAGGAGCTGTATATAAGAAAGTCCTAAAGGTCAGCAACAAGCTATGCCCTCCCATTCCTTCTACAAGAAACAAAAATTTCTGTGGGAATTCACTGACTTTAGGTGATAGTTATTTATCGCCAGCAAAATCTTGTTTGCTTCTGAAACCTTTGCTTCACACAACAACCTGGCCACCCACTCACCATCTGCTAGACAGGATGCTGTTTCAGTTAAGAAAAAAAGAATATGATGTTTTACAGAGGAAGTATTTAGGGTTTTCTGTGTATTTACATATAGATAGCTGAACTAATGGTCTCCCGGGGCGTTTGGCGCTGCTGTTACCTCAGCAGCCCAACCCTAAGCTGAGGCACTATCTGGGGTTATATCCAAGTTGAGCATTTTGCATTTGGCTCTGCTGAAGAGAGTGATGCTCCTCAGCACATTTGTCCTGTTTGTCAAGGCCCTTCTGACCGGCAGCTCTGACCTGCAGGGCTGTGCTGGTCCCACCTGCTCAGGGCCCAGTGTCTGAGTCCCTTTGCACAAGCAGCCCCTGATGGTTTTATGTCTTTTGGGGCTTTCCTTGCTCTTTTTGTTACCAGATGCCTTGTATTTCCAGGGCTCAGCAGATAGAGGTTTATTCCCCAAGGTGCTCTGAAAGGATTTTACTGAAACCTTCTGAGCATTGTGGACAAAAATCAAAGCACCAAATTTGATATTGGCACCCTGGGCATCAGTAACATGCAGGTGTCTGCTCTGAACAGGAACAACCTGTGATTGAGCTGTGGAAAAGTGAGCTGGGAGCAAGCAGCAATCGGATAAATACCTGCAAACATTTTTGATACTTGATGTACGTAGCCCTGTGCCATGTGTCATGGTCTCTAAAAATTCATCAATTCATCCTCAGTTTGGAACCTTGTTAGTAAATCTCTCCTTGGCAATTGCCTCAGTTTGATGGTGGATCATTTCTTACACTGCAACAATGATTTCTACCTTAATTCCTGTCAGTCCAAGTGATTAAGGCAAGCAAGTGCTGTAGAGATGAGGTGCACAGCTTTTATCTGGGTTGAAGGCATTGGATCCTGGTCCGCTTTCCCAAGCCCCTATCTCGAGTCTAAATTTCCATGACTATTTCACTAGATTATTGGGGGCAAGAGGTAATTACAGATATGATATAAAACATATGATGTATGATGGGTAATATCTGATATTTAATGTTCTGTTTAAGGCTTATAGAAGTGGGGGTCAAGTGTTTTTTCATGAGAGGATGGACTGAACCTTATTAGCATTAGAATGTACAGCAGGGCCTCAAATCATCACAGTGCTGTGAAGGCTGGTTCAAGAACAGAGGGTCTTTCCTGAGGGGGGGAAACCCCATAAAACCAGGCAGTCCTGACTGTGCTATAATGCAAAGTAAACAGGAAAAAAATTCCCTTGTAGCAGAAGGAAAAATGAATCGTGCAGAGAAGAACACAGTAACTGCCATGACTGCCATCTGCCATAAATATTGTTGGTGAGGTTGAAAATTTTTGAAATTGCATTTCCAAGTGTTACTATTGATTTTTCTTCTAGGTTGACATACACAGTTATAGAGGCCACAGTTTAGAAAATTTGGGCCTGGTCTTTTGGAAACCACTTTGTGACAATTGTCTTGTAGTGCTCTTAAAAATGAAGTTCATTTTGTTACAATGGTCTTGTGCACAATCAGCTACTGATTTAGTAGCTGCTTTTGAAAACAACTTTTAAAATCCTTCTGCTTGTTCATATGGGATATGTCGAAGTTCACAAGAATTATGTAGGGCTTAATTTATTAAAGGTTGTAAAATAATTTCAGATCTTCTGCAAGGTTTTATATGAGTATGAAATCTTGGGAGATAATTTTGTGCTTGATCTTAGATTTGTTTGAAGTTAGTGGTGAATTTCCCACTGATTTCATTAGCATGGCATGAGACTCCTGGGGCAAAAGTCTCAGATCCGTGGAGTGTATTTTGGTCTATTTTTGGAGTTATGTTTGCAAGAAGAGTGGAACGAGTGCAGGCATCTCTCATGAGTCAGAGGAGAGAATTCTCTAGTGGGCATAGTTATAATAAATTTAGCCCAAATTCTTCAGCTGAAAATTAGAACTAAGGCGAGGAGGAAACAGTGACTACCTTGTCAGAGGTAGTGTGATTCCTGACCTCCTCCAATAAGCTGGAAGTCCTGTGCTAAAAATAGAAATATTTTTAAAATAACTGGGATGCCATAGGAACTTCTGTCTGATTTGATTCTTTTCTAATGAGCAAGATAACATCTGCTGCAAATAGTTCTGCCAGTAGGAGCTGGGAGGTGTCTTCTATTGGAAGGTGGTGCATTTTGTTTTGTTCAGTACATTGTCAGGGGATTTTTTATGTTGTTTTGTTTTGTTTTGTTTTCTTAAATGTACCTAGGTTAGATTACAAGGTGACTACATACTTAAAGCATATTTATGTAAACAATAAAGCTATTCAGGTGCTCAGCTCTTGGGATCTTTGGATTGATGAGGTGTCTGTTTGGTGTCTTGTTTTCTGAGTAGAGGGGTTTTTGGTGTTTTGTTTGGTTGGCTGGTTTTGTTTGGTTTGGGGTTTTTTTCCTTTGTATATCTAAGTTTCCAAACTGGCCCTCAGTTGCTTCTCTAGGTCAGATTTGATGCATGTTCCAGCTCAAGGGGGTATATCCCCATCCTGTTTCTCCTCCCTCTGGGAAAAGTTTTTCTGCTACAAGTTCTGTTTAGTTAAAGCTCATTAAACTGCCTGTCTCCTTTGTTTCTCTGAATTGTGGGAAGCCTTTTAGCAGGAAATGTTAAGTGTGGGTTCCCACATACCACCAAGACTATTATTATCCATTGCAAAAGGGCACACAGCAATTGAGCCCAATTTGGTTTGGCCTTTACTAACTTCATCCTTGATTCCTGGGAGACTTGCCTTATTTCTCTGTCAGTTCACTTTCCATGCAGTGTAAGAACTTTTATATGCAATAAAACTTGTAATGGTCACAATTTATTCCCCTTAATACAGTTTTTACATCTTTCTGGCCCTCTTAGCTGAATGTCTTCTGTCGAATGGTCAAAAAGATGCACATTTCTGGAATTGCCTTAGGAGGACTTCCACTGGAGTATAAAGAGAGGCTGTAGTGTCATGGGACTGCAGAAATGCCTCTCTCATGAGAAAAATGTAATATGGCCAAAATCTCAAAACCCCAAAGAGGCATTTTGAGAGTGTAACCTGTTGACTTTAACAGGATTTGTATTCTGTGATGGCAAGGATTGAAAACTCCAGAGTTATTTTGCTTACCTAATAGCTACTGTGCAAAAATTATGTATTCATAAATCATTTAATTGGAACTAATAAATCTGTTCAGCCAGAGGGATTTTTTTTTTTTTTTTAATGGCTATGGTAGAATGTAAAGTGCTGCACCTTGGTTTCAGAGCTTGCACAGCCCATTCCCAGCAGGTGTGGCCTCTCAGGGAATTGAGTCTTAATGGGCACACATACCTACCCTGGAAAATCTCTTTGTTGGGTGTCTGATTTCCATGCAAACGGTGCCTTTCCAAGGAGCTTTCAAGCCGTGCTGTGAGGCGTGAAGAGGTCAAATGACTTAGCAAAGTCTTGCAGGATGCCAGCTGGAATTAGGATCTGATGTGCTTCTGGCTGGAATCAGGTTGCTTCTCGAGCCGCGGGAAGGCAAAGGGGCTTAGCCAGGCTGGGAGGGATCCCTGGGGGGCAGCCTGCTGAGCCCGGGGGGATTGCCACTGGAAACGCTGAGGGATTTGCCTGGTGTCCGAATTCCGCAAACACAGCTCATTTAGAGAGAGACAGGGAAGATGTTGCTCTATCTTAGCAACAGTTCTTGTAGAATGCTGATTTCTTATCATCCGTGTTAAGTTTTTGATGATGGAGCAGAGTTGTTACGTGAAGCCTGTGATGACGTGGGGAAGTGGGTATGAATTTAGTGCTGCTCAGCTGGATCCTTGTCCCTGCCTTCCCAGTGAAGCTGCCTGTCCTCAGCAGGACATGTTCCTCCTCTCTCAGGGAAGCAGAGCCTTGGGAGGAGTGAGCTGGTCCCTCCAGGCCCAGGGGCAGTGCCTGGATTAGAGACATTCCCTGGGCTTCAGCTGCCCTGCTCCGGGTTCATTCCAGGGGTGAATGAGGAGTTTCTCGACAAGAAGAAAAATCCTGTCACTGAGCCACTTGAGAACGTAAATCCTCGGTGATGGGCTGAGTGTCAGTCATGGGGTTTTCAGCAGGAAAAAGGTGCATTAGCCTTGCTAATATTTAAGATTACAGGTGGGGTAGTAGCATTATAAAAGAACTCTTTTTCCTTGGGCTGCTCAATTTTACTACACTGTTCTACTAAGGATATTACCTTGGCTTCCCTCTGGAAATTGCCCAGTGAACCTCGTGAAAGTTTTATGGCAGCTTATTACTGCCTAATTCACCTTTCAAAATGAGAGTGAGATCTTTCAATTGCTTTCCAGAACTTTGTCCTTGCTGGCTGCATCGGAGGGCCAATGTTTAGACCAAATATTATAATGTCTGAAGCAGTTAAGCCTTCCTGATTTGTCATTAATTTGAGGCTTATATTTAATCCTTGAATAGATGGTGATTTTTTTCATATAGGAAAAAAAATGCTAATTTTGGAATATTATGCTAAAATACCACACAAAAGCGCTGGAAATCTTTCCTTTTTGTGAGTTCTAATTAAATAGTTTTATCTTCTATTGATATATAACTGAATATCCAGTCAGATGTGTCTAGAATGTTTATATTCACCATGGCAAAAAAAATACCCATTAAACATCAAAAGGGAAAAATATTTTGAAGCGCCTTTAATATTCTTTGGGGTTTTGTTTTTTGTGTAAGTAAAATAGTATCAATTTTCTTTAATTCTCTAGGAAGACATTTTATTGTGCTCTCAAGACTTAGCAAGTTGCTCTTTTACCCATGAATCTGCTTTGCTGTGCTTCACTACTGAATGTTCATTAAAGGTGAGTAAATCCTGGACTGTCTTCCCTTGGAATGCTAACTGATTGGGTTCAGCTAAAATGCTGGTAATGTTCTATTAAAAGGGTGATTTGAAGTTCATCTCGGAGTGCTGTTTTCATCGGAGTCACCGAATTTGGCAGTCTGTGAGCTGGTATTTCTCAGTGTGCTCACAAATATGGGTAATGGAAGTGGACTTGGCATGTTTAATTGCAGAACTTCTTGTTCATTATTTGTCCTCTTTGACTAAATTTAATGAACTTTACACTAATTCCCTGTTCTGTAGTAGCCAGGTGGAATGCCATCTAGCTAGCTGGGAATCTGCTTTGTGTGCTTCATAAGTGCATTATCAGTTTTTAAAGATTTTGGGGAAAAGTAGTGTTTCTGGTCAGGCACGTCCTGAGGTTCACAGGCACACCTGCATGGCATCATGGGTTGTATTCTGTGCTGCTTTTGCATTTTGTCCTGATTTGAGGACACAGGCTGAAATGAGCTGTAATAGTTGATAACCACTGCTGACTGTGGAGTTACTGGGGGACTTTCCTTAGTATGGCTGGTGACGTGGACCCGCCTCACACATGCTTTTCCATCAGCTGGAAAGTGAGTATTTTTCTTTGCAACATCCTCATCCTGCTTCCAAGGCAGCTTTCAGTTCCTCCCCAAGCAGTGCTAGGTGGCACACTGCATTTACAAAACAGCCCAGAAGTTGTCAGTGCCAAAATCACTGCTCAGAAACTGTTTGTAGCAGTAAGGGTGAGAGGCTGGAGATGTTTGGGAATGTAGATCTCCCAGCAATGATCAGTGACAGGTGGGCTGCTGGCCTGAGGTGCTACCCCTTCATGTTCCTAAAAAATTAGTATGTGCTGGTGTGCAACAACTGATCTATCACTGAAGAGAAATGCTGATCCACATCTAGCAAACCTCTGACAGAGAAAATAAAGCCTTATGGACAGGAGCAGTTTTAAAAATAGAATTGTAAATTAATGTGAGAGTACCCCCTTTAAATCAATTTCTGCTCCTACTGTGTACTTACTGCACAATGGTATGTCAAGTTTGTCAAGAGACAACTCATTCTAGGCTTTCTTGTTTATAAGCATGAACTTCCCTTCCCAAGTCATGTCTTGGGACTGGACTTGAATACTGTGAATCAAATTGTGAAAGTTTTGTGAAGACAACATATTAAGAGTTCTCAAGAGTTTGCATAAAATACTTTTTCTGTAGTTAGCAATAACTTAGTTTTAAGGTCCGTTATTTCAGGACTCTTGAGCAAAACTTGGCTCTTGCAGGAAATGAGTTTTTCTGACTTTTTTTGTGTTTTTTTTATTTTATTTTATTTTCCTCACAAGTAATTTATGTCTCTATGTTACTGCTCAAGCAATCCTGCCCAGTATCACAGGATGGGTACAGAAGTCTGCAGAAGTTTTCTTGCACCTATTTCATTTCTTATCACAGTATAATTTTGGACAGACCCTAGATGTTCAGCGTTTCAACTGTATTGTTTTCCGTGCTGGAAAAGATAATACTGAGCATTCTTCTTTCTGACACCAGCCCTTTTACCTTGCTAATGCTGCAGTAGCTAAAAACTGAGAATTGGAACTGCTGGATGGATGGCCCTCCTAACTATTCCATTAATCTGTGTGAGGCCTGTTTTACTTACAGGATGCCCTGCCACATATCCATGCCTACCCTCCTTTAAGCCTGGCATTTAGGTCCAATTGTTTGAAACAATCTCTTGTTGTAGCTGGTTGGGGTGAAATGGAGCTATCTGTCAATTTGAAAAGGTCACTGGCTGTGTCAGAATGACAGTGATTCCAAATTATCCATTAATCTCCCAATTTAAAATTGTCATCCTTCTTATTACAGCCAGCCAGCCACAGAGGCTAAAATAGACCTCTTCTCTTACACCCATGACCAAGCAGCTTTTTTATTAGCTGGCAGATAAAATTGGCAGTGTGCTCCAGCATTAAATATTCATTGACCGCACTCTTAAAAGAAATGGCTGCTAACAAGTGGAGAATGTACGAGAAAACAGCCAAAGAAATTACAATTGATTTTCTTGTCTTATCTGCTAAGGTTTGGACTATATGATTAGTGCAACACACTCAGCATATTGCTGTACTGGTTTGAGTCAGAGGGTAATAAATGCCAGAGCTTCTTTGCCCCCTTTTACATTTTGGCATTGTCTTGATACTGTGGACCCACAGAGTGTGTTAAACAGAGGGTAAATTAATGTACAGAAAGTGTAATTCTCTAAGGAAAGTAAGATTTAATAGCTTTTGGACTGTCAAAGAAATGGCTCTGGAAGATGGAAAAAGTTTCAGATAAGGGGCTCAGGCCTGAAAGGTGTTTGGTTTTCTCTCACAGAATGAAGGGGCTGCTGAGGTTTGAAAGAACAGGAGAGAGCTGTGTGCCATCTGCTGCTCCTGAGGGGAAGGAGGGTTTGGACTCTGCTTTTCCCTCATCCATCTCATCATCCATCACCTGAGCCCCACTTTCACTGCTGCTCCTGTTTGGAATACAAGAATTGGAATGAGGAGCCTTTACTAAGTGGTTCAGTGCTGGGGACATGGCAGTGCCCCTGTTGCGAAGGGCCAGCATCTATCCTGGCAGTGAAAATCCAGACAACTTTGGGAGGCCTTTTGGTGTGGGGGTTGTATGATGTGATGTCCATTTGTGCAGCAAAAGGCATAAACCAGGCAAAGTGTAAAAAAAAGCAACTGAAGGCACATGAGAGGCCTGAAGGCACATTGTCATTTCTTACTCTGAGAAACCCAAAGGTTGGACACTGATACCACTGATACCGAGTGCAAATGGCAATGGATTTACCAGCCTTGTCTTAATCCTTGTTTATGCAAAACTTCTGAGTGTTTCCAGAGCCAAACAGCGCCCACAGATGACTCTGGAGTTTTTTCTTAGTTCTTTGCAATGGCCACACTGTATTTGTTCATGGCAGGTGTTGCCTGAGTGCCCCAAATAATTGTTGTGCCCCAAGAAGGAGACTGGTAAGACTTTCCTTTCAGGTCTATCAAATGAAGGGTAAGGTTGTTTTGTAGCCAGCCAGAGGAACACAGGCTGGATAGATTGACTGCAGCTAACCTTTATCTTCCAGTGAGCACCTGGGCTGTGTACAGGTGCCAGCTCTGCTCACCTCTCCTCTGACTGGCCTTAAATGCAGCTTGTTGGGATTGTGGAATGCAGAAGGTGAGAGGAAAGCAGGATGCCTTTTATATCACATATTTTGTCTTTTTCCAGTTCACTTCAGAGATATTTGACTTCCAGGGGAATGTGTGTGTGTTTTTTTACTCTAGATTTTTTTCCCCCCTCTGTCTCTTGCAAGTTTAATTGCTCATTAAAAGTCAAAGAGAACCACACACTGCCACAATGTTCTGATGAAACACCTAATGACTTTCAGCGTTTGATTTATGGACACAGCTTAAGTTACACAGGGACTTGTGTCAAAACTGGCCAGAGATAAGCTTACATTTATCTCTGGAAGTTAAGGGATAATTATGTAAAAGCATTGCATTTTAAAGGAAACAAAGACAGACCTGTGGGAAGTGCATTTGCACAGCATGTATTAGCAAAGCCCAATCAACCTCCTTGTGGGAGGACAATTAACAGAATTAAAAGTTGGAATTTTAATTATCATACAAATTAGAGGGAAAATTAATCAGCTCGTATTTTATGACTTGACTTGGCTTTGAGCGTTGCCGCTTGAATTTTATAGCAAAACTTTGATTAATTGAGACACTGCATGAAAGCAGAAAATCCTGACTTAGGTAGCATTTTAATGCCTGGCTCCATTTCCATCTGCCACCTCCAGTATGGGAAGTGACAGCAGTTTGTTAATGCAGAAGCAAAACCTTTGTTTGTCCCAGCAGAAGCGTCCAAATCCCTCTCTCTACATATGGCCAGAGTTGCTTTTTCTGAAAAGCTTCTCTTTTGACTTTCTAACTACCCACCGTGTTGTTTTACACCTGGTGCCCTGGTAGGAGTTAGATTTGAGTTAGAGATTTCCACTGACTGACTGGAAGCATCATTTCAATGCCAGTAAAATCCCAGCTTTTTGTGTGTGTGTTTGGCCTTTTTTTGTTGTGTTATTTTTGTTGTTATAGTTGGGGTTTGTGGTTTTTTGTTTTGTTTTGCTTGGTTGTTTTTTGTTTATTTTTTTTCTGCAGAGCTGAACAAAAACCTGGTAAAGCAGCAGCTTAAATAACTTTGAGAGGAAACAGGGTAAATGTTGCTGCTGTGAGGTTGATATTACGGATTGCCAAGAGAGAGCAACTCCGTGTGAGATCTGAAGGCACCTCCAGGCTTGTGTGGGACCTTTGGGACTTCTACCCCAGAGTCAGCAATGCTTTGCCTTGGCAGGTCAGGCGTTGGAACCTTCTTTTGGGTTGTGCTGGTCAGAACTGAAAAGCTTTTAGAGCAGTTTGTGGCACTATGGCAATATGGCAGGTTCCAGTTCAGTTGCTGAAAATGTGGGGTTGATAAAATAATTATTCTTTTTGTGAATGTTCCTTGTCACCCCAATGATGTATTTTGAGGTTTGGTTCTAGACACTCATTAAAGGGTCAAAACTTTGGGTGCTTATCTTCTGGAAAATGGGAGAAAGGTGCTGAATTTGGTATTTGCAGTCTTTAAACTTTCTCTTCCCTCCTCTTCCTCTAGTAAATATCTGTTGGCTTGGGTCTGCAAATCCTGAGAAACAGTCTTACCATATTTGGCATTGAAAATAAAAGAAGGGCTAAAGCTGAGCTCGGCCCAGGAAAAATGAAATCAAACCCTTTGCACTGCTGTATTTGGATTCTAAAACCAAAATTCAAATAACAAAGTCTTAGAAAAAACAAACCTGTGCTTCAGTCAGAACATAAGGCACAAACAGATTGCTGAATAAACTAGACCACAATTTTACAGGGTCTCAAGTTGAAAGAGGGAGTTTAATTATGATGCTGGATTTAGTTCAGAGCTCAAGTAATGATCTAGGAAGATGGAGAGAAGCACTGGAAATGACTGTGTGCTAATGAGGACCCCAGTAGCAGCTTTCTGTGCTAGTTAATTTGCAATCTATGTGGAGATCTGTTGGCAAGCCTATAAAATGAGGTTTTGCAAAAGTAATCACCACTTCAAAGTCTAGAGATGCAGCCTGAGGAAGCAGGAGCAGGAGCATGTTGACTGTTAAATTTCCATCGTGAACATTGTTTAGGAAGTTGACGTTGCTGCTTCCTACCTGCTGAGCTGAGGAGAGCACACTGTCCTCCACGCTGAGGTAGATCTGGAGTTCACCATTTCAAAAGACAGTGAAAAGGAGAGTCTTTGTTCTGGCAGCTGTGTCAGTTGTGCCAGTAACACAGTGTTGTCCATTTAGAATCGCAGATGTGCTTGTGGATGTGCAGCTTAATTGCAAAGGTTCTGTCCACTTGCTGAAAGGTGAAAGGATGCTGTTTTCTGCTCTGGATGTGCTGCTACTCAGCACTTCCCTGGATTAGATCTGGCCAAGACATAATGAGTGTTTTTAGGGTAAATCCTTTGGCCGCCTACAGGTGAGGAAAGCCTCAAAAAGAACCCTAAACGGCATGTCTGTGGAATCAGATGCTGAGAGAGCACCAGGCAGGAGTGCCTTGATGTTCCCTATGGAACTGAATGTTTTTTGAATGGTAAAATATGGTGGGCAAGCCAAACATGCTACTTCAGACTCCCCTGGGTAGAGCTGAGCCATCCCTGCTCTCTTCCCGCTGATCAAATAAGTCTTGAAGAGTGAGTTCCACAAGGCTGCAGTGTTTGAGGGACAGAATAAAGTCAATGAGCTGGTAAAGGTCCAAGGAATTATTGCAGAGCAGGTATTATGCAAATCAAACTAATTACTTCATAGAACTGTCAGGTGGTCTAAATGGATGTGGCCATCAGGATCTGTCCAATGTCACTGTTTCACTTACCTGTCAGTTTACTCTGAGTTAGGTTCAAAATAAAATGTTCTTCTGCCAAAGGTACACAAGCAGCAGAATCACTCTTTCTTTTCCAAACACTTGGATTTTAAAGCTCAACCAGAGAAGTTGAATAAGGACCTGCAGGGTCTGAATACAAGCTCAGCAAAGGCTGGTGGGTGTAAAATAGACCATTCTAGTTAGAAGGGACCTACAGGGGCCATCTAGTCCAGCTGCCTGACCAGGGGAGTGCCAGGGACCCCCAGCTGGCTCTGAACAAGCGAGTGCCTAAAGCGAGACCACTCAGCTCTGCCTAAGGGAGCCTGGGAAATGGGAGCTCAGGGGGACCAGTTCTCTGGCCACGTCCCTCAGGGCTTGTTCCACAAGCTCCAGACTGTTCTGTGGTTTGTAGTGATGCTTTGGAGAGGACCTGGGCTTGGCAGTGACAAAATCCTGCTGCATGGCGGCACCCCGACTCAGGATAATCTCTGATCTGAGCAGTACAGGCAATGGTTTGCAGCCTGCACCTGGTGTTAAAGTGAGGGAAAGGCACAGAATCTTTTAGTCAAGGCTCCCATGACTGGATTTTGTAGGAGCTGTTTTGCCAATGGTGCTTGCCACTAAGTTAAATGAAGTGTCCCTGTTCTAAGAGTAAAGTGAGAAATACTGAGCTGTCTGGGGAAATGGACACGTTTGTCACCTCCAGTCTTGCAACTGTTTGCTTAAGCATAAAAGGACTCTCAGTTTTCCACCAGAGTTTGAAATAAAGAAGTCACCTCTGTGTGAGATGAGGACGTCACTGTTTCAGTGTGGTGAGTGGAGCTCCACGCAGGGAACTGAACAGCAGAGCAGGGAAGAAGCCAAAGCTCCCGTCTGTCAGTGTGACTTCAGGGCAGCTTCATCAGTATCTGCAGCTCGGGGTGTCAGACAGAGCACACCCCAACTCCTCTAGAAGGCTGCAGCACAGAGTCCCTGGCATTCCCCGGGCAATTTGAGTTCCTTGGTGCCTTGCAGCTTCCTGTGGTGGCCTGGGGACACTGTGGTTGTAAATCTGGAAATTAAATGATCTACCATTTGGCATTCCTAATGTTGCTGTAAAGAAGTTGTCCTTTTAGCCTATTCACACCCTTAATTTTGGACATGCAGGGCCATTTGAGATGCCCTCTGAAAATGGGGGTAGCTGACTCTTGTGACTTGATTTAGCCTGGCTGGCAAACTCAGTTACAAAGCTGGATCTCTGCTTAAAGACCAGATGCTGCAATTGGACCTAAGTATTCTGTGGCAAATGGAAGTGCTTTTTAATCTTTTTTTTTAAAGTACTGTTCTGTTTTGGAAGGATCTGGAGTTTGTTTCAGGTAAGACCTGTACCTAAATGTTAGAAATTTTTAAGTGTGCTTAGAAAACAGGGAAAACAACAACAACAAAAAAGCCAACATAAATGTGAAGTTAAATAGTTTACTCTCATTGGAAGGTAACTGTAGGGTACCTGTGACGAGAATTTCCAAAACACAGTATCCATGTGATGACTCTGCATCCCAGCATATGGCTCACACTGGTGTAAGCCCTCCAATTCTTTATGCCAGACAATGAGGTGTACTTTTCCAATGACTGTGGAAATAGTAATTCTCTTATCGAAAACCATATGTCAGAGGGAAAAGAATTCCATTCTTGCTAAGTAATTACTATTGGTAATTAATTAAGTTCAGACTTCGCAGTCTAGAGTATAATTTTCTGACATTACATTATTTGACAGATGCAACCCCCGTTAGAGTTTTAGTGAAGCAGATGGTAAGAAGTGCCTGCTCCTGTCCGTTCTGGGAATATTGGATTAGGCAGACAGTGAATGCACTCAGAGCTTCAGAGCTGTTCCTTGGCTGCCTTAATCATACCTGGGCTTTAAGGGCGTGCCTTCAATCTTCAGGAGCAGCACTCTGCAGTGTAGCCACATCTTGACACCTGAGATCTTGTTCCAGGTTTTTAGTCCAACATCTTTAAACCTCCACGATTGTTTGATGGAACACTCGCCTGGAGCAGACACTGATGGGAGAGTCTAAACTTGAGAACAGAAGCAATGAAAAACCCTGACTGGGGAAGAGGGGAAAGCTTGCAAAGTGCCAAGAGTTTGCTTCTAATGGCAAATGAGCTCCATTGCCATCTCTGTAATAGAAATCCTGTAGAGCTCAGATTGACTTGGGGCCACTTGTAACTGTTGTGAAAAGGAAACTGTCCCATGTCCAATTCAGAGAGCTTCTGAACTGCAGATTAGGTTTGAAGTGCTCTGCTTTCATCATGGCCAGTTGAGGTGCATCAGTGAGTGCCTTCTCTCCACACACAGACTGTGCACTGCAGTGGCACGGTGGCATCAGTGCTCACAGGCACTCAGGGAAGGTGGCCCGAAGGCTGGCAGGCTTGTGTTTGTGCTGTCAGTGATGGAGATGTTTGTGCTGTGGACAATGGCCAGGGTTCTGCATTCACTCACAACAGCACCACTCAGTGAAGACAAGTGCTCTCCTGGCAGGTGGGGTGATGCTTCTGTTTTGTGAGGCTCTGCTGGAGAGCTCTCCCCTCCACAGGGAGGGCTGGGCACTGGGCTACGTTACAGGCCTGTCATATGCTCCTTGTTTTGTTCGTCCTGTCTGACTGGGGGAGCACCACATTTTAACTCAGGGAAAAACGATTTTGAGGAGGTCTCTGAACAATGCTGTCCGTGTGAGACCTCCTGCCATGATTGGCTGTGGTGTCATTTCACTGGGATTAGAGCTGGACAGGCAGTAACTCAAAAATAGAGCTGCTCCTAAAGTCATGTCATTTGTCAGATCTGCAGAACTTTACTTGCAAAGTTATTTCATCTCAAGCAAGATCAAACCATTGCTTTTGTGCTTCCAATGGATTATATGTCTAGTATGACATAATAAGTGGAATTCTCTGCTTCTGATACCAAATAGTGGAAGTGTTCTGCCTTACAAACCTGCTGCAAAAGTCTAAGTCAGGTCCTGAGTGTCCTGACTTAGGTCCTAAAGGTGTAGTTTTGTCTTCAAGTTTATTAAAAATAACCAATTCCTAGTGTGTCCTGCAGCATCTTTCTGTTAATCAGGGACAAAAATCTCCTGTAGAAATTTTACACAATTACAAAGCCATCTTTTTTTGAAGTTTGAACTTTCCTTCTAGGAGGAAAAAAACATGGATAAGAAAGTTTTGTAATCAGTTAGAATAGGTAATTATAAGCTGGTGGCAGGAAGATTTTTAATCCTTTGAAAATGTGTGGTCCATTTGTGTATCCTGAGATCCACATCCCTGCTACCTGGAGCCTCCAACTGTGCATCTGTACCCTTTTTCTGTGATGGATGGGAAGAATTTGTGCTACATTCTCTTCTAATACTTTGGAAACCATGGGTTATGGGGAAAGCTCCCTGCTCTGAGCCACCCTCACTGAGGTATTCCAGCAGATTTCTGAGTGTTGGGCTGCCAGATCAGGCAGGAACAGGAGAATTTGGTCAAGTGGGGCACTAGTGTGGAACTAGTTTTAACTACCAGAGTTCAGCAGCTGAATGAGAAATTTTTTTTTTTTTCATAATTTTTTCCCCTCCAATCTTGGTCCACCTTTGGTGTTTTGAGTTTGTAGAGTCTGAGAGCAAATTTTGCTCAAGGAGTATTTGTAACTTCCCTTGTTCCTGGAAGGATTGTTGCTTACCTGGCTGATATTGATAGGACCCATCCTGACTGCAGTGTAAATTGCTTTGACACTGATTTGTTTTCAGATATGTGCTCCTGTCTTAAAGGCTTAGGTCGGTGTGTGCTACTTTTGGCATACAACATGACTTTCTCAAGCCAGTGCTTGTTCCTTATCCTTGTGCATTAGAATTCGAGGCCTTCTCGAGTCCTTCAAAGTCAAACAACTTACTAAAGTGAGCACAATTGCTTTAAGTTGCTTCTTGGTGCCCAGGGCTGTAAACATGAGAAGCAATTCAATATGATTTGTGAGTTCTCTTCTGTTCTCTGAACCATTAAATTCACATGCAGCTGCTGTGATGGGAGTCCTACTCCCCTTACTGGTGTCTGCATTGCCTCAAGATATTTATTTCCTGTTCAACATTTTTCAGAGGTATCAAGTTTTCAGTGTGTTTTCTAAGTGCTGGAGGATGAACCTGAGCTAGGAACACACATGTGCTTTCTGCACAGTGAAAAATTGTGCATCTCCTGTTGTGTGGCATTCAATGATTAAAATGTGAAGAGGACCCCATCTTTTGGAACTTTTTATTTGAGTTCCAGCAGTTTTCTGTTTGGATTTTTTTTTGTTTGATTCTGTATCAAACTGATGACAAAGCAGAAAGGCTTGAACCTCGTGCTGATTATGAGCTCTCCTCAAGCTTAGAGAGAATGGATATGTAGGCCTAAGAACTGTTCATGTAACCATCACCTGATGCTATTAACATTTATATGAAGGGCTGAGACAGTAAATGTAGTGTTTCTGTTTATAAACACTGTGTAGGAATGCAGAGAAATTTTCTGGTAGCTGTACAGATGAATTTGCTTCTGCCTAAACTAAAACATAAAAGCAGAATGAGAGAGGGCAAATAGCTTCAATCAGAGAAACCAAAAAGAATGAGGAATTTTGATTCAGTCTCTCATCACTGGCCTGCAAGACCTCTCTTGAGTTATCTCAGTGGACTGAGAAAGAATAACTTACTTATTTGTACTTACAGGACTTTCATTGCAAGTTAAATTATCTTTTTTTTTTCTCTAGAGCTATTCATGTACAGTAATTGATATCATCAGAAGGGAAATATGTGAAACATGGAGCTGTGCTAACTGTTACTTACATGTTAACATGTTAGAATAGGAATATCCATGTGGATAGCAGAGATATCTGTTATTTCTACGTGCCACTGCCTTATGTAATTTTGAATAACTTATTATTCCTCCTCTAACACCCTCTTGCTTCTTCCCCCGCCTGAGACACCAATACAACACAGATGATAAAGGATCTTCAGCTGTGCCAGGGGAGGTTTAGGTTGGATATTAGGAAGAAATTTTTTATAGAGAAAGTGATCAGCCATTGGAATGGGCTGCCCAGGGAGGGGGTGGATTCACCATCCCTCGAGCTGTTTAGGGTGAGACTGGATGTGGCATCAGTGCCATGGTCTGGGAACCACGGCGGGGTTGGATCAAGGGTTGGGCTTGATGATCTCAGAGGTCTTTTCCAACCTGGCTGATCCTATGATTCTATGAAATTCCACGTATGGGATGGGAGAGGTAATAATCTTTATTTTTAAAAAAATTGTGTGCAAAATTTAGGTATGCTGCTCACTTATCTAGGAAAAGTTATACGTCCCCCCCATTCACTCTTCTAATGAGGTCATGCCATTCTAACTAGAGAGCTATTGAAGAAAAAAAACTCAAAATATGTCAGAACAAAGCTGACAACATATGTTGTATTTAGGCAGTCCCATTTTACACACTCTGTCCTGATTTTATTTAATAATTGCCTCTTCTTTCTTTCTTTTCCTCTGTTAATGTTCCAATAACAACATTTCGCTGAATAAAATGACAAAGGAAGTCTATGCTTCAATTCACAAATTAGTGTTTACTCTCCAACTGTGATCTGAGTTATCATCTAAATAATGTGGATGAAACACCTATTTCAAGAGCTGGCAGGATTTCTCCTTTGCTTTGTGAGGGTGTATTTCAGTGTTTTTAGCAGACAATTAATACACAGAATCTGTCAATAGCAGTAAACTCTAACGCTGTGCTTCCCATCTGCATGTGGGGAACCA
The DNA here is from genome assembly GCF_003031625.1 of Empidonax traillii. Classification (NCBI taxonomy): domain Eukaryota; kingdom Metazoa; phylum Chordata; class Aves; order Passeriformes; family Tyrannidae; genus Empidonax; species Empidonax traillii. The sequence goes on from NW_020955850.1 coordinate 594,712, forward strand.
AATCCTCCTTTCTCAACTGCAGAGCTTAGGGGTTATGTTTATATGATAAACAGAACATCGGTGTAATCGCCAGTGTTGCTTGTGCTGCCGTGCCATGGAAAAAGGCTGGGTTTCCAGCAGGACTGGGAATTGCAATATTGAACTGAAGAAGCCAAGTGTAGCCTGCTTGTAAGAGCCAGAGACAGGAGATTAGCAGCAGTGAGGTTGGTGTTTAAATGGGAATTGTGAGGAACTGCACATCCTGAAATGCTCCCCACTTCTGAGAGCTGGTTCAAGTGCAGAAAGGATCCGTTTCCCATATGTGCTGGCTGCAGGTTTAAAGCTGGGCATGCAAAAGCTGGATTAATTGCTTGGCAGGGCTTTTTATGTCAGGCTTATTGACAGGAAATTAGTTGGAAGAATCTCTGGGAAACTTCAGGGCAAACACTGAACTATTGGAAAAAGCAATGTTCTGACATGGATCACTTGTGGCTGGCTCGAGGGTGGCTCCCCCAGCATGAGACTTCACACCAGGGCAACCTGAAACTGGACCTTGGTATGGAAGCAGAATTCCATGTGGAACTTGTGTAAAATGTCATCTGCAGATGTTTGAGGTTTAGACAGGAAAACATAACACAAATCAAATTCCTTGCTGTATTTCAAGGTATCTGGATAAGAACAAGAGGTGAAGCTCCCTGTCTCTGTTGTCTCAGTGGATGGAAAGGGATGCTCCAAGCAGTTCTTACAAACCAAGGAATGAAAAAGAGCTGTATGGAAACACACAATAACATCTCTGAATGCTTCCTGCTGAGCAGTGGGTTCCCCTGAGGAAACCCAGGGTGCAGAGTTCCAGCAGCAGCTGCCTGGAGCCTCTCTCCTGGGAAAGCAGGAAAAGGACTTTTGGTGCTCTTCCCTGAAGTAGGGTAGGAAGATTTTTGTCTTTGCGTGTTCCTGGAGCTCTGTGCAGGTCACCAGTGTCAGTGTGAACAAAAGTCAAGTCCAAGAAAGGATGTCTTCCAAGGGCATTAGTTACCTCAGGTTGATTATACTCTAACATATGGAATTTCACATCCCAAAACACTAAAAAGTTAACGTCCTAGTACGGAATTAAAATCACTGCTTTTTGAAGCTCTTCTCGTGCCAGGTATTTTTTCAGAGCGCAACTTGTAACTGGCACAGAGAAGACAAGGGGAGAAAATATGGTGATGAAGTGGTTTGATTTCTTTCACAGGAGCACTCGGGGATCAGACTCTGACTTCTGTTAAACAGTGGTTTCGATTTTTTTCGTCTCAGCCTGCTGCACATCAGGCAATCTTCTCAACTCCCATTTGTCTGTCAGACATATCACTTATCTTGGAGCTTGTAGAAGGCTTGAGAGCTACCTTTTTTTTTTTTTTTTTGGTGCTATAATGCTATTTCTAACACATTGTCTCAGTTTTCAATTTGGAGTCATTTTCTTCTCCCTTCTGTAGGTGATCTTCTCCTGGAGTTTGATGGTCCAATTTTGTAAGATACATCTCATCAGTGCTTGTCCCGTCTCCTCCTGAAGCAACTGCATTAGAGGAGCAGAGAAGGATAAATAATTGCCCATTGGACTCCAGTTAGTGAAGGTCAAGGTAGTCTCTGCCTGGCCTATCCTCTGCTTGTCATACAACTCTGCTATTACAGGGTTTGTTCAAGCCTATAATCAGCTAAGTTTCACTGAGATGGAACCTTCTGCTTCACTGAGTAGGTTTTTCTTGTGGCACCATAGGCAGGCTTTGTCTACCCTTGATGGCATAGATTAAATATCCACAGATTTTCTGTTCTGGAGCCATTGTACTCTTAGTTCTTCTAGTTCTCAGTTAAGAGACTGGTTTAGGAAAAGAAAGAAAAAAAATGGCCCTTTTCAACCAAAGCCATTCCATGATATAACCATCACTGAGTGAGTGCATGGCTAAGGATGAGTTTTGTCCTCACCTAAACTTCAATCTAACTAACTGTATATGTTCAGTGCAGGCTGGAAATGGTAACAGTCTGTGCTTATGTGTAGGATTATTAAGTGTACTTAATAGCAATATTGTTCTGTCAAGATTGTATTGGTCCTGCTACAAACTTGTTATCGAGTTTGCACAACAAACTAAGTTGTGCCTGGGTGGAAACCGGTTTGAAATTGAACCGAACTTGAGAATATCTTGAGGCCTTGGAGAATTCCACACATTCTAATAATGAATTTCATAAGCATTAATTCATGAAAGTTGTGTTTAATGTCTGTCTGGCCTTGGCCAAATCAAAGTCAAACCTTAGTCTTGCCTGTTTAAGCTAAAAGATCTCTGGGGAAGAGAATATAAACCACTCTCTGCATGTGCTTTTGAGGCTGCTTGAAAATTCTCTTTGATGCAAGTTTTAGCCTGGTCTCAAGAGTCTGCCTTCTGACTAGTTCAAAACCAACTTTGCAGATTTTTTGAGGTTTTATAGTAAAGTGATAGAAAATCTGTTAGATTTTAGGTTAGGGAGGCTGTGCTAAGGAACTCAAATTTGTAGTACAAAGGCTAGGATGCTTCAAAAGGATAAGGGCCTGGGTCACCACCAGTCCTTCAGACCTTGGCAGAGAATTTTCTTTCCTCGTACCTTGATGTTTGAGGAGTACTGAAATAGGTGGATTGGGTTAGAAAACCTTGAAAATACTTTCAGTGTCAAAATATCTGATACAATACTATGGGAGCTGGTGAGAATCTGGGATGAGTTTTTATGTGACTTTCTATGGGACTTCTGGTTTAGTCCTACTGACTCAAAGAGGGGATTTATTTTCTCTTTATTCAACTTAAAAAAGCAATTCTCTTTAAGAAAAGATTTGTCTTGAGTCTTGGCGCTCCACAGGTTTCTACAGGTTGGGAGCGATCCTTGTGGAGGAAATCTTTAGTGCTGCTCGTGCTGACATGAGCTGCTTGGGGGCAACACTTCTTGTTATGGGAATTTTGGTCTCAGAGTCCAGCTTTAGCCCATGATTTCACGAAAATAGCTATTTCATAAGCTGGTGGTTTGTGTCATAGCCTAAGGAAAACATTTTTTAAGGGATTTTTTAGGAAAGGCATACATCTACACCTGCCCTTCATCCTTCTGTCCCTGGGGCCTGCTGTTTGATTTTCCAGGGACAGGGAATGTACGATACTCAGTGTATGCATTGTTCCAGTAATTTTATATTGGAAACTATAAAGAAACACTTCAGTTGGTCCCTGGAGATGACAGAAGTAAGGACAAAAACTAAATGATTGTCTCTGCCTGTGTAGAATGTTTCTTGCTGCTTGAAGTCATCAAAATGGAATAAATTAAATTATGTGGGCTTTAGTGAAAGCCAGCTGTCTCCAAATACAAAACTCCTTCTTAATTAATGTGTTCAGAGCCTTTGTCAATGTGGAATGAGTGTTTAGTTGGTTATAAAATCATATTGAGGAAGAGAAGCTGCAATGTTACGTCTATGTATTTGCTTCTGCTTAGTTTGAGAATTTGGAGGTCTTGCATCCATTCAGAGCTATTTCAGTGTTGCAAGTTTTTCCAGAAGAACAACTTATAAAATGCTCCATCTCTGAACAGTTCATACTGCTTTTTCATACAGGATATCCTCTGGAGATGCAGTTTCTTTTGAGAAGTGGAGAGAAATACATTCCCTGATTTTCAGCCGAAGGAAACAGCTGTCTCTCTGGAACAAATCAGTGGTTCAAGGCTGAAATTGCTTGAAGATAATGCCTAAGAGTTTGTTAACCTCCTTGTTTTGGGGCTGTTAGACTTGAAAACAAGAGGGTCAGACGGAAAATAAACCAAGCTCCATGTCTGGCTTTTCTTTCAAAGAAACCTCTCTCTGGTTATGTGAGTGAACTGCCCACCACTAACAAGTTACTGACTCTTCTTTATGTACTCGACTGAGTGTGAAGTGACAGCCTCTGTTTCGTGCTCTCCCTTAACGGGTGAGCTGCTCACATCCAGAATGGGGTTCTGTTGCTGTAGAAGGTGCTCTCTGCCTGTTTTCCTCCACAGCAAATGGATACTGTGTAGGCCACTGGCTCTGGGCTCTTCCCTCTTGCTTGCAGATGAGGTGCAGATGGAGGGATAAAGGACAGCTTTGCAGAATCTGGGGTAAATGTTGTGCAAACTTTTGATAAATTTAGTGAAGAAAGGACCTGGCTTGTGGACTGAGGAGGATTGCTGGAGGCTTTGAACTCTTTGACCTCTGCCACTGTGGAGTCCGAGGAGAGGAAATGGCATTGGTAGCTCAGGTCATTAAAGTACAGAGCCCTCCCTACACTACCTCCTGGGTGCTCCCTGCAAGAAAATTCACTGTCTGCAGTGGGTTCACTGATCCATGCTTGGGGAGGAGCAGAAGAGGAAGGGAGGGAGTTAAAGCAGTTCAGAGTACACAGAAATCAATGGAAAGATTCCCATTAACTTCACTGGATTTTGGATTTGGAACTTAAATTCTGGTATTATGCTCTCTTCAATAACAGACCTTCTGTTTTTCTACTTAAACAAAAGCTCTTGAAGACTAAACTGAACTTTCCCCTCAAGGTGCTTGCACGGTAGATTTATTACAGTTGCTCTAAAGCAGCCATTTCTGTGCTTTTAATACATTAACAGTCTGCCAGTTGAATAAGATTGTATGTTTGGGTGGAAGAGGAATCCAGAGATGTGCTGCAGACACGGCTTGGAATGGTAATGAGAATGGCAGCTCAGTAGAATTAGCAATGCAAAAAAGGTTCCAGTTAATGAACAATGAAAACATTTTGGCAGTTGTGGGGTTGATTATTGCAAGGCTGTTCATGCTGCTATAATTTAAGCATCTAACGTGACTGTCCATTATCAGCTCAGATTTTGAGAGGTTTATTATTCCATCAAAACATTAATTCTACGCTGAGAGTTGGCATGGAAGGCAGGCAAGCGAGTAAGTTACATTTTAAGTGCTATTTGTATATTTAATAGAGACTGTGAATGAAGCCAGGAGCCAAGTGTCTTTAGGCCCAAATTAAAATACCTGTTGTCTTATTCCTTCTAGAAGGGCTTGAGAGAGACTGCATGGGTATGAGCAGATGATGCTGCTGGAAGGGATCCTGTTCAGTTCATGGCAAGCACAGCTCCAACTGTCTCCACTGTCTCAAGGTTTGGCTGTAGGAGATGGACCTTTTATGAGCACCAGCTGTGCTGAAGTGGCTCTGACTGAATTTACTTCTAGATGTAGAATTGTAGAGAGGGTAAAGCTCTCTAAGGAAATAGTAGCATTTTAGTGCTAGTGCAGATGCTGAGGTGTGAGTTCCATATTGCCATGGCAAACAGCTTGGCCCCTGCCAGCAGTGTGAGCTCAGTTGGTGCTGGGCTGACCTGCACAGTGAGGTGTCTCAGCAGAAGGCTCGGGGATAACGGGACTGATGGGAACAGTAACAGCCAACCTGTGATGTGCTCTGTATGACAGTGCAAACCTGGGCTCCAGGGTGACTTCTTACTGCTGTGATTCTCACTGATGTGAAACCAGTAACACTTCTGGTTTCCCAGCCAGCTCTAGTCAAAGCTGGTTTCTCAGTGCTGGCAATCCCTGACAGAGTCAAAATGAGCACAAGGACCCAAAAGTGACCCTTTGTTAATAACAGTCAGGGTTTGTTCTGTTGGATAGAAAGATCTTGAATCTGGAACAAAGATTTCCCTGGACTTCTTTTCTCATTCTGATTGTTTTTAAAATTTATTTACTCCCACCTGAACTGCACCTCTCCTGTCTAATGGGGCCTTCACCCAAGGGTCCTGAGTGTCCAACTCCCTCTGCAGCAGATGGTGTGAGTAACCTGGCCCCGTTTCCCCCATCAGTGAGCAGCAGAAGGTGCTGCCAGGTTGTTGGATGCTGTGGATGCCTTGTGGTGGTTGCAATTTACTTGTAGAAAATGATGCTCCCTGACAATTAAGTAGCACAGTTGGTATTAAGCAAATCTGAATATTATTGTCTAGGAGATGGTGTAGAGATCTAATCAGTGTGATTTTCTTATTGCTGTGTAATTGTCTGTGAAAATAGCAGCTCAGCCTGATTCTTTGGTAAACTGTGGGCATTATTCCACCGGATGGTTTGTTCCAGGCAGAAGACCAACTGTCCTTGCCATGTGGAGAGGTTTGCTCACTCCCTCACCACTTCTCCTGCCATATTAATCACTGTGGAGGTAACTTGTTCCTGGATCTCAGTCACTCTTGAAAATTATTGGGCACCAAGATAGAGATGCTTCCAGAGGGACTTCATTAGGCTCTGTGAAAATAAGATTTCTAGTACACACGTTCTCTAACTCAATTTGACTATTATTAGTATTAAAACCCCAATAGATTAGAGGGTTTTTACAGACTTTTATGTAGATGCTGGATGTTGCAAACTTACAGCTGCAAGGACAGTGTTGTAGTTCGTCTGTGCTATGCTTGGAATTTAAGTTGTTCTATTGGATTTGTGCTTTGCTGCCAAAAGCAAACGCATTTAGATAAAGGATGATCTCTGAGTCAAACAATGGCATGTAGTAGATATGCTAATTAATATCTAACAGCTATTTTCTTTAATGCCATTAAGTGCAGAAACATCTTAGCCATTTGAATGCATTTAATCAAGTCACACCTCTATCTTTTGCAAATTATCTTAGGGATAATAGTCCAAATAGCAAGCAAATTTTCTGCCATGGAATATGTTGAAATATAATGATAATATAACAACTATTCTATTGAAACTAATTTAGAAGCTTATTTCAGACACTTCATTTAATGTGTTAGCAAAATAAATTATATGTAATTGTAAACAGCAGCCTCACAGTGTGAGTTACTGAATTAACACTGGGATGCAGAAAGATGTAAGAAGTTAAAAGGATAAAAGCCCACTTGAAACCATTTAAATGGTTTCTGATAAGCACAGTCTAGTGAGATTCCCTTTCCTAAGCCAGTTCTTGTAGCTTTTAATTCTTTCTTTTTGTTTTGTGGTTGTTTTTTTTTTCTTTCTATTGTGACAAAATTGCTACAAATTGGTAACGATAAACTAAAAGCCTGGTAATGCAATAGAAGTCACGCACTAAATAGGTGTTAAGTAGGCATATTTACTGCCTATTTAGGCAGTTAACTGCCTTTTGCTTTCACTGTCTGAATTCCACAGTTATGAACAAATCCTTCAGATGCCTGAGTCTGGTGTTACTCTGATGTTTAACTTGACTTTTCAGAAGTGAATTAAAGTGAGAGCTCGGTGTGCTCTCTCAGGCAGGTAAATTGCTTTCACATCTTCTGTTTCGTTTCTAGGAGCACCACAGTCTCACAACAAAATCTGTTTAAAATAACCCAAAAACTTGGTTTTGGGCACAAAAACTTGTTTCTGGGGGTTGTTGTCTCAGCTGAGAGATAGCAAGGTAGATTAGACGAGCAGAGCACCAAAGCTGAGCTGGTGCTGTGCCAGGACTACTGGAAGTGAGAGAGAAGGGTGGGTTGACCATCTGCCAGGTGGTTATTTGGAGTGACCCAGCGGGAAGCAGCCTGCCTGCCAGGGACACTGGGCTGCTGAAGGGCAAAGGTGCTCCAGACTGTAGTGAGACATTTGCACGTGGGGAATTTCCCTGAGCGTTTTTTGTTCCATTCACCCTGTCCCCACAAGCACACTCAACACTTGCTGAGCAGCTGCAGCTGGCAGGGTTGAACAAGCAGCTTCAGCACAGATAAACAGTTTACCAATTCCCAGTGCCTGTCCTGGAACGAGGCAGGTACATTTACCTACTTTACACCAGATTCTTGGCTGAATCCTGTCTGCTGCACCTACTGATGTGCCTTGGGTGAATGTTTTTCTCACTTGCTAACCTTTCTGACAGGACTGAATTGCACACAAGAAAGGCTCCTAAAGGGCTCCTCGTTGCTGCTGTAGTCCCTGCATAGCTCAGTGGTTTTGCAGCAAACACAAGCTGAGTCTGATCACTGCTAGACAAAGCAGAGCAGCTTCTGAGGTGCAAAGGCAGCCCGGGTTGGGGACCATGTCAGGATGTGACTGGGGCTGCTACAACCTCGTAGTGTCCCACAGAAGCAGACTCTCCAGTGGAAACACCACACCTATTCCACGGTGACAGCACAGCTGCTCTGCAGGAAGCTACTGCCACATCTCAGGGAGTTAAATTTTCTCCCAGATGGCTTACTAAGTTGTTGTGATATCCTGGGTGATTCCCTTAATATCTCCTGTGACAGAACTACACATTTGCAAACTGTTTGGCAGAAGGTGACATTTGACTCTCTCCCAGAGCTTTTCACGGCACTGACAGCAGCAGTGAGAGGTCCCCCAATTTATCTTTGTCAAAAAAATAACTCTGGAACTCTTGACAGACACGTTGTATAAGAAGGCACTGTTTTTAGAGTTGCTTTCTAAAAGTGAACTCGTGCTCAGATTTCCTGAACCAGCATTTCGATGCCTACTGCTAGAAAAGCTGTATATCAGCATAGCATTCTGCTGACCATTCAGAACACCCTGTACATCAGAAGAACACGTTATGACTACTTATCTCGAGTCAGAGCACTGCCAGTGGGAATAACTGTGTGATAACAAGGGTTCCAAGCTCATGATTACTTGGTTACCTGGGGCACAAGGAGGAAGAGTCATGTGCACAGATTTTAGATCATATCCTGCCTTGGAACCTTGATGATTTTTATAGACTAAAGATAAACATGTTGAGAATAGGAAGTAGAACACAGTACAAGACACCCAGAGTCAGATGGGAATTTTGTGACAAGACTGGAAAGAACAGTCTCTTATAGCTCAGTTTCTGAGAAACGAGTCTGTTCTCTATATTTTCATAATGTCATTTTTATCAAAAGCCCAGTTGCTTTTCTGGGTTTTGAGCATTCAGATCATAGTCTGTGAATGAGTGTGCTGTGCAGATGTGCACAAACCACCATCTACTCAGTCTGCCTGGTTTCAAACCAGGGAAACAACACCTGGAACTAGAGTTTGCCTTAGGGATCTGGATTTAGGCTTCTTACTTGTCTTCAAGCCTTAAAACTGGATATGGGCCTGTTTGTTCGGTTTTTAGCTCTGAAAGGTGGGTTCTCCTGTCTGAAAGATGTTCTTCAGCTGAAGGGATGGCAAGGAGAGAGTAGGAAGCCTGGGCCTGTGAATGCAGCTTCCTACAACTGCTGCTCTCAGGGCAGAGAAGCTTCTGGTACAGAGGTGTGTGTGTGCAGGGGTATATCCTACCCATAATCAGATGGTCCAGTTTTACTGGCAGTCTTGAAATAAACCTCTCAGGGATCTGAGTCACCTCAGTTCATTAGTGTTCTTTTAGCTATTTGTGCCACTTTCCATAGTTTGTGGTTTTTCCAGCTAGTCTTTACAGAAGGCTGCTGTGAGTGCTGGGTGGGTTTTTAAAAAGGCTTTGAAGATCATGATATGTTAAAAAATACATGAGGGAGGAGTTTCATTGTGTTGGACCTGAGCTTTCTGGATGACCATATATATAGGCCTGGTTTTGGGGGGCAGTGGCATCTGCTCATGTGCTGGAGCTTTACAGGTGTAGAAATCTGCCTTTGGCATTTCTGGGGCTCTTCCTGCAAAGGGAACACAACCTCCGCCAGGAAAGAGGTTTGTACTTCCAGCCTGTGTTCTCAGCTTACCTGAATTCATTTTGGATTTGTGTTGGGTCAGGACTCTGCTCCACTCATTATGTCTTCTTTTTAGGGATGCCAGCCTCAGGGATTGAAAATAACGAAGTATAGAAGTTGTTAACTTTTTAAGGCAACTTTTTAAGGCACACTGGGCCGGACAGTGGTCAGAGAAGCTGTACTGAAGCAAAGACCTCAGAGCAATTCCAGCCAAGGTGCTCTAGGGGCATTCAGGAGCTGGTTTGTTTTTTTTTTAACACCCACAGCACAACCACCCTTGGGAGAGTTTTACTGCAGTGTTTGTGCAGTGAAATGAATTGGAGTTTGCCAGTTGTGTTTGCAGGAGCTGCTGCACTCTGGCTAAAGGGAGCACTGCTGAGGTGTCAGCCTGTACCAGACATTGTGCACAACCAGGGATTGGTTTGGATTTTTATTGATGAGGCTGGTTCTTATATTCACATTTGGACAGATTGGAAGGTTCTTCAGTATGCTGTGGGTGGGGGATAAAAAAATCTCTTAGCAGTTGTGTAAATAATTTAGCATAATTGTATAGCAGCATCAAATACTCTTCACAAATATGGAGTGAGTTTCAAAGGATCCAGTCATACTTCCCCCTCCTCTGCGCAGTATTATACCTTACAAGAAGCCCAATTGATTTCACAGGAACTACTAATAGATTAATACTCAATGCATAAGAAGTGGCATTCGTCTTTGAAATTAATTCAGCTTTGATTGTGATCTTCTCATAATATATTTCTAAAAAAGAATTTAATTGGATAGCACAAGTGTTCAACAAAACAGCTAATTTAACTTAATCTTGCACTGTCTGTATTAATAAAAAAGCAAATTTCAATTTGTAATTAAGTCTCACTGAAAATCTGACTCTTCATTTGAAGAAACGTGATGTGTGGAGACAGAGATAAAGTAACCATTGCCTGGTCAAAATCAAATTGCCCCTGGAGTAGCTGCTGCTCTTCATCTTTTATACAGAGACCAGGCTGAACCTCTTCCTTCAGGACTGATGCTTGAAGTTGTGCCGTATGAATTACCTGTGTCAGAGAGCATGTGATAGGAGACAAGTCCTTGCATTGATAAGAGTATTGGAATGCAGAATAAAAGGGAATAGACAAAAAGGTGTAGGCCTTTTAAAGAACCTGGTTCAGGTTAATCACTAGAGTGTCCCTTAGGCTCTGGTTGCTGCAGGAATTTGGGTGACTCTCTGTGGTTCAAGGACTGAGCCTAAACTGAACTCCATGTAATGCCTCCATTCACCAGGTTATCCTCTGAGGTGGCAGGGTGCTCTGTGCAACGGATGGTACTGCAAACCTTGGGAGCAGCTCGTGGACTTCACTCACGGCTGACAGGTATCTGCTGTGTTCTGTGTTCCTGTGAGCAGTCAGCACATGATGGAACCAAGGGAAATGCACTGGGAACTCCAAAGCTGATACATAAAACCTTCACAGAGAACATAAAACCTACTCACCAGACACTGACCCTCTTACCACACTGCGTGAGTAGCAGATCTTGCACTCTCAATTCTGTTATAGGTGTTACGAGCCTGAACTCAATTGAGATGTGCTGATACTGGCCCAGCAAGCAAATTGTTCGCTCATTCTCTGTGACCCTTTGTCACAGTGTATGAGGAGCATCATCTTCCATTGCACCTAATAAAGTCCTGGGAATGGGCTGGCAGAAACCCCAGCGAGGTGTAGTGGGAGATGATGGGGCGTCAGGCAAAGGCATCCAGTGATGTTGCAGAGTTCACCTCTGCCCAGTGTGATAGATGTGACTGCAGGCAGTCAGGAATTTAGCAAAGCAGCTCTATGACTCCACTGTGGACAGCAGTGAAACCAGCAGTGTTCCTGGAAGCTGAAAAATGAATCGTTATTTTCCATGGTTCCTTTTTTATGGTCCTGTGGAGTCCTTCCTTATTCACAAAGGGCTGTTTTATATAGGAGTCCTTTACAGTTCATTAGGTGGTTAAGATGAAATTATGCAATGTCTAAGGTTTAAAAACTGCACGAGATTTGGGAGTGCTGAGAGCAGGAGGGGGCAGTTTTGGTACGAAATCAATAAGGAGCTTTAATGAAATTAGTAAAGACAACACAGTGTTGAATTAGCCTATGAAACTTGTTGCCCAGGGAGCTGTTGAAGTTGGGAGCTCTGGAGAGCTGCTACTGATGTGGGTTGTGGAATATAGGCACTGTTGTGGTGTTAATTTTTATAAGAGGGCTATTAAGCTATAGACCTGGGACTGTAATAGTTATATATGGAGCAGTAGCTAGATGGGGAAAGTAAAAGATTCATCTTCCAGTCGAAATGTCATGTATTTTCCTCAGCGGATTCCACAGGTCCTCTGAGACCTTTACTTCTATCCCAGCTGGGCAGTGCTGTGTCCAGCAGACACGCTGCATTATACACTAGTCCTGTGAAAAGCTCTTGTTTTTTTGCAAATTTAAGACTTTTGTGATCTCACCTAATTATTTTTTTTTTGGCTTTATTAACCACCTGCCAGCCTACTGCAGTTTCACCAGAGTATCACAGGGCAGTGAACATGCAGCGTGCTTTCCCCAGAATCCATAAGTACTGGGCCTGGGACCTGAGGAGGCTGTGCAAGCCAGCAGTTTGTTCCAACCTCCTGCTAGATTGAATGGTATAAATTAATTTTTTATTTTTTTTTCCTCTCCAGAATTGTTGCCACATCTCAAAGCTGGGGGGAAATTTGGATCAGCTTTAGCGATCCCTTTAGTGGTTTGTACTGACAACTGTATTTCTTCCAAAAGCAAAACACCAAGTGTCCCTAAGAGTGAAATTTGTTTGCCAGACTGTGTTGTCACTCTGTGTTTTCTGATTTTGCTTTTTTGAAATGGAAATTGAAATTGAATTGCTTTTAAGAAGGAACCAATAGGTTTAATACGTACAGGGAAAAATACATTTGTAGGGGCCACGTGTGAAAACACTTGCAGAAAATAATTCAGAAGTATTTTGCTTTATGCTGGTGAGGCTGCCTTGACCAGATGTTTGTGGTAATAGGAGTGGTGGAGCTTGGACGTTGGGGTAATGAGAAGCCTAATATTATACAAAGTTTGAATTTGGCAGTTATCCTGCAGTACACCTCTAATTCAAACACATTTTAGATGGATCTTGGCAGGTCAGGTTTTGTGGGTCAGCTTTCAAGATTTTGGGTTCACAGCAGTGCAGCAGGATGTTCAACTCTGCCTTTACAATTCCCAGCAATGTGTGCTTACAGTGGAGTGTGTCAGATGATGATCTGCTTTTTTAGGTGCTTAAGTGAGTTTGAAATCATGAAAATTCTCACTTCAGTGGTGATTGTCCCCACCCCAGTGAGAGCTGTGTGGAAATCTGAGCCCACCTAGAAACAGCTGTAGTGGAACAGGCTGGAGGTGTGGAAAGTCCAGCAAAACAACATGAGTAGTGAAAACCTTTACATGGAATTTCTGTCTTCAGCATCTTTGCCCTTTCAGCTTGTATGTTGCTCTGTGGTGTGATACTGAAAACACTCATTTAGGGACCAGCTGAGAGCAGCAGCTCTCAGCTCCTGGTGCTGCAGAAAATCCTCCTAATTTGTTTTAGGATGTGCTACTCCTTCTCCCCAAGCTCCTTATTGCTGGCACATGCAGTGCTGGTTCTGAGTGTCTGTGACTCAGGATTTACCTGCTCTCAGAGTGCACCATGGCTGAGTTTCCTGCAGGATGGGCTGTGTGCCCTGGACTTTGCTGTCATAGCTCTGCCAGCACTCAACTGGTG
>NW_020955850.1:608387-617579 GCF_003031625.1 Empidonax traillii
AATTTGTTTTAGGATGTGCTACTCCTTCTCCCCAAGCTCCTTATTGCTGGCACATGCAGTGCTGGTTCTGAGTGTCTGTGACTCAGGATTTACCTGCTCTCAGAGTGCACCATGGCTGAGTTTCCTGCAGGATGGGCTGTGTGCCCTGGACTTTGCTGTCATAGCTCTGCCAGCACTCAACTGGTGGGGAGAAATGTGTCAAAGCCTCACAAGTATCTCCGGTTCTTTCTCCTGCCTCAGCCTCCCACAGTTTCTCCTGCCCATTCTCAGTAGGAATATGATGGATTTCTTGAGAGCTCAGCATTTGTGTGCAGTCCCTTGACATGCTCCAGATGAGCTTTGCCCTAACGCAGGCAGCTTGGGTTCCTCCAATTCCCTGCCCTGAATGGTGGGGACTGTCACCCAAAGCTGGCCTGTATTGCACTCCTGAGGTCTCATCTTCCTAACTCCCCCTAGGATCACCTTCAGAGCCTGGGGACGTATCAGCCACACACTCAGAGCAGACTCTCCTTGGGGAATAGCTTGCCCAGTTTGTATTGTTAAAACTTAATGAGTTCACGAGATTGACTCTGCTGCAATTATTTCTTGGTGATGTATAACAAGTAGCTGTTCTTACAGGCTTATAAAATGTTCCAGAGCTCCATTAATTTGCCCTTCATTAGCTATGTAATTTTGCTAATGACCTGAGATATTTAGAGGCATTGCCCTGTGAGAATTACAAGTCTGAGCGCGAGGCCTGACGGAAGCGCTGCACACACAGCCCCAGCCCCTCGTACCACCAGAGATTCGTTCTGCCCTGCTGAATCTAATTGTGTTTTTTACTTTTGTACTGAAGTAGAGTCATATCCTATTGATAAATGAATAATTATTTCATATATGAAATTACACATTTAATGGAAGTTTGCAGTGTTAGGGTGTAAGTGATTAAATTTGTTAATTGTGTAATATTGCTGGACATAATGATGCATTTAACCATTAACGGTTTTCCACTGCATTGCCTTTTAAATTCTCATTGTAGTGTATTATACATTCTTGTTGCCTTTTCAGCAAGTGTTAATAATCGTGGAAAATAAAGGTTAGAGTCTGGAAAGGAAAGTATCCCAACTGTGATAACAGGAAGAAAAATGATGTGTGTCACTGGAGACCCCAGTTGCTAAGGCAGTGTCTGAACAGTATATGTTGTGGGAAGTACTGGGAGCAGTGAGCATGTTCATATTCACCACATGATCCGTCCTTTGCTTTTTCGTTTTCACTCTGCAAAATAGCAAAAATAACAGAGGAGTTTGCAAAGAAGTGGTGTGAGGGACAACACAGGCTGTAGTTCCTACTTTCATCTGTCTGAACAGCGCTTGGTGTCCATCAGCCCTGGAGATTAATATGGGGTTTGTCACATTTCCTTCCTGTGACAATAACAAGAGGAGAACCTGCATGAGGCCTGGACTCTGCCATACTCCACAGCATGTACCTTAATTTGCCTGGAGACAAAAGGTTTGGCCTCCCTAATGAATAGTGTGTGATGCAGAGAGTGGGTTCTGTGGCCTGTGCCATCAGCTGGTGCTTGTAGAGGGATGACCAGGGCGGCTCCAGGTGCCTTGGCCACTGCTGCTGCATGGGAACACGGCTGTCTTCTCAGCTTCTCTGGAGCAAACGGCAGCAACTGCACCACAAGGGCTGAATAAGTGCCAAAATCAGAGAATCACAGAATGGGAAGGGACCTTTAAGATCATCTTGTTCTAGTCCTTCCACTAGACCAAGCCCCATCCAACCCAGCCTTGAACACTGCCAGGGATGGGGCAGTCACAGCTTCTCTGGGCAACCTGTGCCAGGGCCTCACCACCCTCTAAAGAATCTTTTCCTCATATCTAGCCTAAACATGCTCTCTTTCAATTTGAAGCCATTCCCCCTTGTCCTGTCACTACTTTCCCCTGTAAACAGTTCTCCCTCTTTCTAGTAGGTCTCCTCAGGCCCTGGAAGGCTGCAATTAGGTCACCCCAGAGCCTTCTCTTCTCCAAGCTGAACGATGCCAATTGTCTCAGTGTTTGCTCCCAGGGGAAGTGCTCCATCCCTCTGATCATCTTGGTGGCCTCCTCTGGACTCGCTCCAGCAGGTCCGTGTCCTTCCTGTGCTGGGACCCCAGAGCTGGCTGCAGCACTGCAGGTGGGGTCCATCCCAGGGGAGCAGCCGTGGCTGGGCCCAGCCCACTTCTTTGCAAGCAGAGATGCTGCATGTGGGCAGGGAAGTGTGAGGAGTGGGCAGCAGAGCTGGAGATAAATGCTGGGTTCATGTCCCATGACAGCCCATTATTAGACTGTGCTTTCAATGTTCCCCTTCCCTGCAGCCTGCACCTGCAAGAAGCTGACTGGCCTCTGTGTTTTGGGTACAAGGTGAGGGTTTCCAGAAGGGTTATCTGTGCTGATATTGAAGAAAATCACCTTTCATAGATCAAGCAGATCAGGCAACATATATCACCATTAGACCAAAGTTGAAACAATCCCTTGAAAAGCCAGGAAAGCTTCAGAAACTGACTTAAACATTATCTTTGAAAGCAAAGTCATTTTGCTTCAAGATTATCATCGCAATTTAGATGCTGTACATTGTACTCGGATAAAGAGGGAATTTGGCAGATGAGCTCTTGCCTCTGGAGCCCCCAGATGACTGGAACAAGCTTCCCTTTCAGCTTAAATCAGCAAACAGCATAATCTCCTTTAAGCCTGGGGTTTAAATGGCTATTTGAAGGAGGATTGTGCAAAATCTATTTCCAGTAATATGGTTACTGGAGCTAAAGAGTATGTGTTGTTTTCGTGAGATTTTTGGATGGCCCTGTGGTGTGCATTAAATTATTGCAAGAATCCTGCAGTAGATGATTTTCCCTTAATCTTCAGATATATGTGCTGGTGGCTCTTCGATAAAACTGAAAGCAGCTCTTGGTTCTTGGACATTTTTGGAACTGCAGTGACCAGAGTAGCTGTCAACACCCTGAATAGCCCCCTATGCTGTAGGAAAGGTGCTTGTGTTTGTTGTGTCCATCAAGGGTCGCAGTGAAAGGTCCCTCTTCTGACGTGTAATACCAGTGGGAGAGTCACTGATCGAAGTCAAGGGGAGTGACCTTTCCTGCCCCTGCATTTGTACCTCAGATGGAATAGCTGTGTCCTTACTGGCATTCCTGTTTGGGGTATATATTCCTGGGGACAATTGCCTGTCCATTCTGGCTGCTGCAGTTTGAAGTCCTGACTGTGGTGAAACCAAGGCCAGAGTATGCTGCGCTTCCCAGCTCCATGGAGGCTGAGGCCTCTGGCTCTTGAGCCTTCTCCAGTTTTTTGGGCATAATGTTCTTGAAAATAAAAGTGCCCATTTGTGGGCTTCAGTGACAGAGTTATCTTGTTGGGAGATTAACTATGTGTGAATATTTATTAGGAGTACGAGCAAAGAACTTTCCTGCGAAGCTGCAGGCAACACTCAAATATCTGAACTAAATCACAGGTTTCTGAAATAAAGCATGACATGTTCTCTGCCTCTGCTGGAGCAACTGACAGTGGTTCTGCCGGGAAATAAATACCAAAAAGCTTATTTCTTTCTAGATTTCCCCATCTTTATTGCTTTTGTTTTCAAAGGGAATGATTTCTTGTATAAGGTTCTTCCTTCTTTTCCACCTTCCCTTACATCAAGGTTGAAGACAAAACCTGGAACTACTTTTTATAGTTCTCTAAGTCAAGGTGTAGCGATTAATGTTACAATAATGTGATAATTAAAAACGGGGGAAGATCAAATGTTTCTTCCCTCCCACTCTCATAAGCACCAAAATGAATGAGTCCAAGCAGGCAGGCCCAGCATCCAGGCACCAAGGCATGTTTCCTGCGTGGCCTGGCCAGGATTTCTGGAGACAAAGACAACAAGCCATGCTGGCTCTCTAGCCCTTGTTATTTATCCTGTAACCTTCCAAACTTGTTGAAGTATGTGCTGGTTTTGAATGTGCCTGGTTTGTACTCTTCAGGAGCTCACAGTAGTTGTGATCCTGTTGTCTGTTGTGTCCCACTTCTCTCCATGGTTAGGATTTACTTTTTTTTATCTAGGTGTTGACTTGGCTCTTCCCCTACTCTGTCTTCCCACCACAATCTCCTCATGGGTTTACTCTCTCTTTCAGTATCCTTTATTTTTCTTATCTGGGAGTTGCTGGATCGTGACCTGCTGTCAGCACCTGCCATCCTTCTACTCCTCCTCCCACTGTTCCTCCTGGTGCTCCCACACCCGTGGCCTCCGTTTGCTCCCCATTCCTTCTGCTCTCAGCATTGTCATTAAATATTTCTACTCAGGGAGTTCATTGTGTTCATTCCCCTGCTTTCCCCTGCAGTCTGCTGAGAGTATGGCAAGTTGCGTGAGCACTTTATTTATTTATCATTCCATATTTCAAATATTTAAGTGAATTGCTGGCGCTGCACAGATAATATCTGTAGATCTTAACGACTGATCATGTATGGTTATGGTAATCTGGAGAAAATGCAAATGAACTATGAGAACTGCTTCATCTATAAATAAAAGCATTTAGCTTCAAAGCAGTATTGCCATGGAAATTCTTCACTGATAAAGTATGGGAGTGGGGCTTTTCTCATTTAGATTTCCTGAGCCTTTCCATTTTATGCTGACAAGATGCCAGAGGGAAAAGAGCTATAAACTCAGTATTGCATATTTAAAAGATGGTATTTTATTTCATCTTCTTAATTCCAAATCTTTCCATTTACAGTATACAGCCATGAATTGAAATTTATACCAAATGAGGAAAAAGGGATAGGAAATATTATTGTTGCCAAGCTAAATCCAGTGCTCACTGAAAACTTGTGGCTTTGTTTTGAGCTGGCTTTGGCCCTGTATTTGTAAATACTCTTCTAATCAATATTTCTCAAATATATTCAGGAAACTTCCTCTGAACCACACACAAGATGCAGAGCCCCTAAGGGAGGATGTCTGAGAGAAAATACATTTACCTGATCTATGAGAGTGGTGCACATTAAATCCAGTCTCGGTGAATGCAAGGTTCAGTGTGTGCCAGGCTTGCCAGGACTGACTGTCAGTTGGAGCTCTGGGCAGGACCGAGCTCTGTGTGTCATCGGCCTCAGTGGGGTTGCACTGAGGAGGTGGAGGGAGCTGGTTAGCAGCTACCATGGATAAGGAGCTGGTTAGCAGCTACCGTGGATAAGGAGCTGGTTAGCAGCTACCGTGGATAAGGAGCTGGTTAGCAGCTACCGTGGATAAGGAGCTGGTTAGCAGCTACCGTGGATAAGGAGCTGGTTAGCAGCTACCGTGGATAAGGAGCTGGTTAGCAGCTACCGTGGATAAGGAGCTGGTTAGCAGCTACCTTAGGCATCGCTGTGCAGTTTCACAGCGTCCTGTGTCTTCCATGTCTTGTGCCTGGTAATCCCTGTCTAGTAGAGTTAGTAATCGGAACCTTGTTTTGCTCTTCTGAAACTACAGTTCTGCTGTTGTTACTGTATTTGTCTAATGGTTGTTCACTCAAAAATATGAACTTTGTGCAGATGAAGGATGGGTGCATTGTCATATTTCTGCGGGGTTATTCAAAGTTGCTGACAGTATGTCTTCTGACAAGATTTGTGTTAATCACATTGTGCTGTACTGGGTATAAAGTTGGCATAAAGTCACTCTTTATTTGATGTTTTTTTTTAGGTGACCTGGCAGAGGTGAACTGTGCTTGGCATCTGCGCCTCCCGAGCCTTTCGATTTCATCACAATTATCTGTAACTGCGTTTGCTGCCTCCTACAGTGACAACTTCATATTGAGGTCCCTAGATCTTATCAGACTTTGGTTTCTGAATCAAACACAGAGACTCCTGGATGAAGCTCTAATGTGGATCCAGGCAGTGTTGTATCACACCTTTTATCCTGTGTTTTCTGTGGAAACTTCTTACACAGCGGCACAATCTCCAAATGGATCTGGATGTAGAGCGGTGCAGTGACACGAAGGGAAGTCAGCTAACAGCTTATTGCAAGGTATGGAGAAAAAGCTTTGTTCAATTTCCATTTTTTAGCATACATTAAAACCACTCAGGCAAGCCAGCCCATCAGTGTTACTGGGAGAAGCCTGGTGTCTCTATGAATTAGTGATCAGCGGTTAAGATAACGCTTCCCTTTATTGATCATACGCTGCTACATTCAATTAAAATGAGAAATAATTTCATGAAATTAAATCTAGCTCACTGGGGGTGACCAAGCATGCCATGCACATTGTGAATATCACCCAAAGGAAAGCATTAAATTGGTAAAGCATCTCCTGGACCGTCCCCCTGCTCACTGCAGGAGCTGGCTGAGTGCCCTCTGCCCCTCTGTGCACACGCAGATTGTTGGTCCCCTGGTCCCCACGGCCTCAGCTCCATGTTGGAGGAGAGCACTGGTAGCTGCTGACTGTGCACCTCATTTTGTCTTCCCATGGCAATGGGAAGGAGGTTTTACCTACTTTAAGTGCATCACTGACTCATCATGAGGCCCTCCCCAAATCCATGCTGCGAACAGCAAGCGCCCTTGGGTTTTGGATCACTCAGAGTAGGAACGCAGTGTAGATCCCCGCGGGCTCCTTAGCAGAACTGAAGAGCCAGTTTGCAGTCAGAAGTGCAGGTTCCCTTGAGAAGGTCATGTGTGACAGTCCAAAGGAGAGGGCTGTGTTGATAAGGCAGCAAACTAAAAAAGTATCGAAGCATTCTAAGCGAACTGTTCAGCTTGGCACACAAAGCAGGAAGCAAATGGACATTTGGCTCCTCTGTGACCCTAGGAGTTTGGGATGCTTTCCACACATCCCTTTTGGCTGAATTTGCCTCTCCTGGGCAGACAGGAGAGGCCCCTGTCTCCTTCAGCCCCCCTCAGGCAAAGGTATCCCAGCCCCTTGGTTTGCTGGTGAGCCACCAGGTTATTTCACTCTGACAATGCTTGATTTCTCTTTTTCTCACCTGCAGAAATCAAAGTATTCCCACACCTATCACTTAGCAGTTGCTCCTCAGAACAGTTTGTTTCCTTTTCAAGTGGAAATCCGCAGATTTGTCACCCTTTGAGGGTTGGATGAGTGATCAGCAGCCCTGTGCCCGGAGCACAGCCAGCCTTGGCTCTGTGCTCCTCTGCAGTAAATTAGACCACCACTGTCTTTTGTTGGGAAATGCCAATATGACTCCTCTGGTGTCCCCAGTTGCCTCAGGAGGGAAAATCATCAAAGCCAGATTTTTCTCTTTTCCTTTCTCCTGAGAAGATGAACCGTAATAGTGAGTTGTCTTCTAGTTTTTTTTTTTTCCCTGAAGAAAATGGACATATTTCGCCTGTGATACCTTGCATCACGTTTTTTACTATAATCTTGACTGAATCAGGTCAGTTGTATTGAATGCTGTGTATACATGTAAAACAATCCCTGCCCTGCTGCCTGTAAAGGTCATATAGCAAAAGAAAAAGCTTCTTTGAATGTGGGGAGAAAAGAGAACGTAAAAAATAAAAATGCATTTTCTTCAGCCTCTGAAACTCATTTTCTGGGCAAACAGGGTGCTGGCTGGAAGGTCCTTTTTCTCATGAGGGATTAACCACAGCTCACGTTGGTGCAAGGTCTTGTATTTGCTGGGAATTTCAGGCAGAAGCAGTTCACTTTTTATGGTTCTTTGATTTGTTAAAATGTGTAAAAATCAGCAGAGTGAGGATTGTTAGTTTTGCATATTTTTAAATCACGGAAGCAGAGTTTCTCTGGTTTTGTTTCATCTTCTAAATTCACGACTTGACTTTGGGACACATTCTTTTTGGGAAACAGAAGCTGTAATGCTTTGGAAGCTTATGCAGAGACAGGCTTAATCTTTGTGGAACAATAATTTTGGGTTGAGGGCAAGATCATTTGTACACAGTAGTCCTGCATTGGAGGTGAGATCTGGGAAAGAAATACAGCGAGAGCTGTACTCTGAACTAGTTTAAAAATTAAACTGGACAAAGCTTTCCTTATAGATAGAAGTGTTACTTTATCTGCTGAACATTGATTTAATAATGTAGGAACTCTTCTGACAGCCAAAGCTGCCTATAAAACTTTTATGTCACCGTTATAATGGAATCATCACTTGCAGGGTTGGTTATATATAGTCATTTTTTTAATCACTAAATTACATTCAATGAATTTTCTAACAACTAGACTTTCCAAATGAGTTTTCTTTTTTTTCCTCTTTATTTCCCCACCCAGCTTCTTTGTGGCAGCTGAAGGGCTTCCTACCTGTTGAATATTCATTCTGATGGCAGGAACCTGCTTGAAATAAATTCTTACCTACTTAATTTTGTGCATTTCCATGACCAGATGAGTGTTTTAAGACTTAAAAGAGGGTGTTACCATCTGACACAGCTGTGGCCAGAGGTGTGTCACATCTCTGGATCTTGGGAAGGGCATCCTCAGGAATATGAGGAAGTCTGTTGTGGGAACTGAGCAGAAGGATCTGCAGGAACTCCTGCGTGAAGTGGAGGTGTTTGGAGCATTGCTGTGTGTTTTGTCTCAAACCATTTTGAGGTTGAATGACTCAGCTCCTGCTGTTGCACACAGAATTTTACTTTAGTTTGGGTTTACTTCAGTTTAGTATTGGAGCATTTACCTGCAAGTTAGTGTGTGAATTTTGCTTCACTTGCTTTAATCCATTTCCATTACTTTCCTCTAGACAAATCCACAATTACATATTTTGACCTTCCTTTTTCTTTCCCTACTGTGCTTGCTTTGTGATAGCAGGTTATGATACTTGGGCAGCAGACACACCATCCAGCCTTCAGTGGAGGGAGGGAAGGCAAGAGAGGAAGAGAATTCATTTGCCTAATGTCTGACAAGAGTCTTCCTTTTACATGTACAGTCTTTAATGATGTTGGTGATTTGGGGCTTGTTCTGAGGAAAGATTAGACTTCTCCTTCTCTGGGATTCATAGGATTGTTGAATTTGGATGGACGTAAGGAGGACTGGAAGAAGAACATGGCTCATACATGAGTATCTCAGGAATGTAAGGGTTCTTTGGATACTCAGATCCTTTATCCACATCTCCAGTTGAGCTGTTTGGTGCTGGGAGCTGAGTGTGACAGAACAGAGGGAACTGTACTCATCAGCCCCAGCAGCACGTGGGCAGAGCACACACACACACTGTGAGTGGGTGGTTTTGCTGGTGTGCAGCTCGGAGCAGTGGTGTGGAAGAGCAGTGA
>NW_020955850.1:617722-657949 GCF_003031625.1 Empidonax traillii
ACTCAGATCCTTTATCCACATCTCCAGTTGAGCTGTTTGGTGCTGGGAGCTGAGTGTGACAGAACAGAGGGAACTGTACTCATCAGCCCCAGCAGCACGTGGGCAGAGCACACACACACACTGTGAGTGGGTGGTTTTGCTGGTGTGCAGCTCGGAGCAGTGGTGTGGAAGAGCAGTGATGTGCTCCTGCTAAACAGACCATCCAAGCATTACAGGAATTGGCTTCGGCTCTGGAGCTGCTCATGCAGAAACCTGTTAAAAACTCTGGAGGGTGAGTGATATCTGCCTGGTGTTGCGTGGCTGCTGCTTCTGTATTTCATCCCTGCTGGGTCTTCATGGGTTAATCATTTACAAGTGTGAGGTTTCTTGTGACATGCTTGGCCAAATCCAATGCACAGACTTCAATTTGAAGCGAGCAGAGTGTTGAAAAAATGAAATGTTTTTGAAAGTTAAATTGCAGTCATTTATATGAAAATGTCTTAGGTAGTTCATTGCTCTCCCCCCCCAAATATACTCATTTTATAGCACATTAATAATTCATGTGCATATTGGTTGTAGACATAAAACACAAAAATATATGTTCTTTATAAAGCATAGATTTTTAAAACAAACAGGAATTGGTACTATCTGATGATGGTGATGCCTGATTAGCTCCATACTATTTAATTGTTGATGGCTGTTCATGATTATTAATTGACACAAAGAAACAGGATCCTCTGCGGTGGTTTGCAGGAATTCTCCAGAAACTCATCTCCTGTAACATCGGGTTTAGGCGCAGCGAGACACGTGAGGGAGCAGAGTTTAACCCTTTGTTGCTTTCATGGCAGGCTGCTGCACTCTGGTTTGCTGGGTCATTATCATCGAGGATGATGCCAGAACAGTTTTGTTTTGTCAGGAGTGTTTTGCCATGGTCTGTGTGCAGGGTGATGAGGTGCTGCCTGCTGCAAGGGGCTGATGTGCCCGGTGAGGGGAGCGTGGGCACGTCCCGCCCGGAGCTGTGGGAGAGAACGAGGGTGCTCGTGTGGACGTGGGGAGGAGGAGACCCTCGAGGGGTGCGTGGTGCCTTTTGGTATGGAAGTGCAGATGCCTTAATAAATACCCCTGAAATAGTGTGGGGTGATGAATTGACTCGGAGGAAATTCCTGGAGACAGGAGAAGTAGCACATGAAATATGGGAATGACTTTACATCGCAGGATGATGAGGACTCTTCTGAAAAAACCTGAGCCAGATGAAAGCTCTTTTGCTGCACATGAGGCATGCTGGGAAGAATAACTTTACTGTGATTCCTTTTTGAGAGAGAAATATTTAGGATTTTTTAATCCATCAGCACATTTTTGTCAGCTGTTAGGGACACTGGGTTAACTTTATTCAGAGGTATCTTGAAAATATCATTGTTGGATATATTGGAAGAAAGCCAGTCCAAGTATGTCACCTCTGATGTTGTCGATAAATATCAGCCCCTTCAAAGTGCTTAAGAATTTTCTGCAGAAGTTTTAAACTTTTCATTGATTTTTTTAAATTCTTTTTTTCAATTAAAAAATAATTACCTGGCATTTAAAATTAATTTGACCAAGCTTGCATAAACACATTTCAGCAAAATTCTTAGACATGACTAAAATACATTTAGTTTCCTCTGAAAATATTTCCAGTCTCTAAACAACCCCATTAAAGGACTTTCCTGATCAGGTCAGAAGAAGTGGACCGAAAAAAAAAAAAAGGAGCACCATGAATGTGGAGTAGAAATGTGAAAGATTAACATCAGTTTGAGATGCTGAGATCAAGTGTCTGTGTTTTGTGTTTGCATAGGTATTTTAAATAAATCATTTCATGTGTACAGCCAAACTTTGCAACATCCCCTCAGAGGTGAAAAGCTCAAGCTGCCTTAGTGGGGAAGCTCTGTTTTAGAGGCTTTTTCCCCCAAAACTCATTTCTTCTCTGGCTTTGGATGTATTGACTTGCAGGGCATGATTTACAATGTTATCTTTGCAGGCATTTTTAGGAGGGAAAAGTTCAGACATTTGGGGCTGCAGACAGAGTGGTACTAATCTGAATTTTTCCCTTGCAGCTCCCAAGTATTCTTACCCTTAGAGGAAGTGGCCATGGGAAGTCTGGGCAAACACAGCTGTTTCTTATATAGGTTATTTCATGGGTTTGATTTTTAATTTCTTATGGTGCCACGAGCTAAGTGATACAGGCACTCTTAAAAATAGAATAATAATGATAATTGCAGGTGTTGGGGAGTATATTTTGGAGGAGAGGACTGCAGAAATGCCTTTAAAGTGTAAAAAAGAGTTATTTAACTCTGTGCTGGGTTTTTGCTCCTGTGGTCTTTCAGTGAGGTGTATGTGGTTTTGAATATGCCTTTGAGGACTCGTGTACAGTAAGAGAGGATGATCAAATCACTTAAGGGGTGATATGGCTTTTTCTGTGGATTATCTGGATGTGGCTGCAATAACAGTGTTGTTTTCCTCTGGCAAATCCGTCCTGTGTGCTGCCACGAAGTGCCTGCACACTTAAACTTTATTGCAGATTTAAATTGCTTACATTATTTTGTTGGACAGCAATTCCCCGAAGCATTATAAACCAAATCATTAATTGCTATTTCTAATGTGCACGATCCATTGGAAAACATTAGGCAACACTCACGGTTCCCTTTATTGTTATTGCTCCTTCAGTCCCTGAGGCAGCAGATCAGATGGAAACTCCTGGGCAATCTCAGACTGACATTCAGTGCTCCTGACAGAGATGGCTCTGGGCTGCAGATGTTCACGGGACCATATGGTATCTGCATATTGTCTTGGAGAATTATTACGAAATAGCCTGTTTTGGAGGGGGAAGATAACCTGATCATAAATATTAATCACTGCAGCTGTAGTTTGAATGACTGTAAAAGTGTCATAATGGAATTCCAGACTTTTCCTGTTCTCATTCACTGGTGTATATTTTCCATACTACTTTACAAGTGAAAAATCTATTTTTCAGAGGACCCTTTGGTAACCCTGCAGATTGTCTGTAAACAAGCTGAGTTCTTTCTTGACAAGAACATCTGAACCAAGATGCACTGTACACTCAAAATGTAACTCTTGTCAGGAGATCTAAACCAGTGGCTTTCCCAGCAAAATCCTGTTGTCTTCTTTTCCTCCAAAACACTAATATTCCCAGCTGTAGAGCTGAAAACTCTGCTTTTTTGCCTGAGCTCCAGAAACACCAGGGCCTTGGTGGAAACTCTAGTGCCAGCTCCCGGTTCAGCCTGGGTGGAATGTCTTGTTGAATTTGACTCTTTATGACCTCCTCTATTTTTCCTGTCAAGAAGTGTATTTCCAGTACCTTGAGAAGGTTTGTTTGAACAAAGCTGTCTGTCAGTGGGTCTGTGTGCTGCTTGCTTAGGTGGTGCTTTCTTCCTGAGGCCCCTTGATGTCCCCGTGAGCGTCTCCTGGTGGATTACCTCCACGGGGTCACAGTTATGTGCTTCATGCCTCGTTTTACAGAAGCCCCGATTTTACTCACAGGTTGTGCCTGGTTTGCATCTGAGCCCATTCCTTGTGTCCATGAGGTGCAAGAAGGAGACTGGCACTGACTGTCCAGCTTGGCTGTAGCACATCCAGTGGAGATCGGTTGTCTATGAATTTATTCCATAGAATCCTGGATGCAGTACTCCAGGTGGGATTTCATGAGGGTGGAGCAGAGGACAATCACTTCCCATGACCTGCTGGCCATGCTGCTTTTGATCAGCCCAGGACACATTTGGCTTTGCTTGTAGTGAGTTTCTGGGCTCTTTGGTGCTGATTTTAAACTGGGGGTTTTGGCTTCAGGTAAAAGGACTGGGGGGAGCGTTTAAATCCTTCGATGCAGTTGATCAAATTCTCTGAATGCTCTTGTCCTGATTTTCCTTTTAATTTGTGGCATGAACTGATGGCTCTGTGTGCCTGCTTGTGGAGAATTGTCTGCATATTCTGCAGTGTCTATCAAGTAAACGTCAGGTGTCGTGGTGGAACGATGCTCCTGGTGGCAGAGCACTCGATTGCTGTCTCATTCTGAGGCTGGTAAAAGTACAGGGCCTTGTGGCTTCTCAGTTATGTTTTGGTAGAAGATGCCCTTAAGCACCTTTAACCTTTTCTTTTGATTTTTTTTTCTCTTTTTAAGAGTGAGACTCTGGAAATATTTTGGGTACTCTGGGCACTCTTGCTGTGAGGGATCTCCTGTAGACTCGTAACCCCTAAAAGTGAGTGTCAATAAATTGTACAGGAAATTCTTCAGAAAATTATTTGACATACATGGCAGTGACCTCAGATTAAATTGCTTGAATTAAGAACAGGAGCAGGGCTGAACCAGGAGAGGGTCTGTGAGTGCCTGTCCCACAGCAGTGTAGGTGTGGGAACCCACACACTGGGCTGCAGGTTTTGCAAGTACTGCTTTAAATCACTGGTGTGCTGAAAGTGAAGCTAAAGGACTGTGTAGCTAAGAATCTGGAGCTTTTTAATTAGTGATGTTAAGAAAATCTGAAGGTATTTTAAATTACTTCAAAAGCTTTACCACGGAATAAGCAAAGAACAGAATTCTTCTCTGGGAGGAGCCCAGGGGTGTCCCGGCTTCCCTGTTGAAGTGCCATTAATTTTATATTGCAAATATAACTATGGTGACACAGACGCAGTGGGGTGGAGAGCCCAGCCTGTGGAACACCCCTAGTGTAATGGAGATGGCTTCCCCTGAATTTTGGATATACCAGATTGCCCTGGGGTTTTTTTTTCAGTTTAAAGCTACTGTCATTGTGCCTTTTTGGTTATTAGACTTGTGCACGTTCACATGAGCCACAATTACCGCTCAGGGATGATGGACCAGGTACTTTGAGCCTTATGAAACTGTATTTTAGATTTACCAAAGCACAAATGTATTTAACACAACCCTTCCTAGGAAGGTGTCGCTCAGTGTAATGGGCTTCACCTCGAGCCTGCTCAGCACCTGGTGCAGTTTGAGCCTCTCACTGCAGTTCTGCTGCTTTGCAATTTGCCTTCTTGTTATTTGGGTTCTTTCATCTCAGCCTCATCTTTTCTTTGTAAATGCTAATAACTCAGTAATTGATGTAGCCCTGCCCAGGACCGAGAACTGATCTCTGTTTTCACTGTTGATTAACAGAGAAAGGTGAAGTGTGTGTATGAATATGTTGAATATTTTATTCTTCAGTATCTGCATTGCCTTACATAAAAATTTTTGATATGTGGAGGGCTGTGAAGGCTCAGGTGTTAGATTGTCTGCTACAGTGGGGTTATACTGAGACACCATCAGAATACTGAATACATGCAGCCTCCATCACAGATGGACCCTGGATTCCTATTTGGGCACCCAAATATTTGTGATGGAAAAAAGTTAACAATTTCTAGGAATTCTCAGATTTGCCTTTTGGAATAATTAAACCTAAAAACCTGTGCAAATCCCCTCTCTTACCCTAGAATATATGCTTACTTTTAGCAGGAGGAGTGAATTTGGAAGATACATAGAGTTTTCTGATAATGCAAGATTTTAAAGCATAACTTAAAGGCGTGATGTGGAGTATTGAAATGATGAATATTTGGAAGGTACACAGAGTCCAAACTGCTTCTCTGTTCCTCCTTCTCTATAACTCTACTGCTTAAACTGCAGAAGGCTCCCTCTGTGATAAGCAGGACTATTAGAGGGTAGAGTTTGAGGAGGATCCTCCTGGTTCAAGTCAGATATTCTGTGAATAAGAACTTCCCCTAAGGACTTTTCACTTCTTTGGGGAATTTTCTGGCAGTCTCCAAGCTGCTTAGTGGAGAGGAATTTACTGGAAACTTTCAGATAGCTCCAAGTGCAGGTTTCTGGGATGAAAACCCTGCAATCCTCGCCCTGGTGGCAGTTCCAGGGGGCACTGGTTATATCAGCTCATCTGCTGAACCCTGATGTTTGAGCAGAGCGAGACAAACACAGAGCTCTGATCCAAACCTGAGCTGCTGGCTGGAATTGCCATTTCCAACTAATGTTCCCACAAGAATATACTGGAATAAATTAAACTGGAACTTCTGGAATAAATGAAATTTATGCATAAACAGTTGTATTTGGAGTTGGATGAGGGGAAGGAATAGAGCTTAAAAGTTCAATAATCTTTTTCCTCTAATCCTGCAGGCTCGCTGCACTCTTCAGGATTCCGTGGAGGACACTGGGAAGTGGTGTCATTGTACAGCTGTGGAGTATGGGAGGAACATGGACAGGAAAGCAGAGGTCAGCAATGGAATCTACTTTTCTAAACCTTCTTAGTTCCCCACAGTGGGATGGGATGTGTTCATTAACAAGTGCCATTGTGATGGTGAGTGCAGGTTCTGCAGAAGCACCTTCAGGCAGTTTTTGAAAGGGAGGACCAGCAGCTGGTAGTGTGACAAAGCTGGGGAGGAGACTCCCAGGTTCCTTCTGCCAGTTCCAGGCATTTCCTGTAGGTTCACATCATTTAGCAGCTCTTCCCTGGCGCTCTGGAATTTCCCTCTCAGATATTTTCCTTTTAGTGCAAATACCTTCAGGAATTTGGTGTTTGCAGCCTGGTCAGCTTTTTGGTCCAAATCAGGATGCAAATTTGTAACTTGGGTAATTGGATTTTGCTTAGTAACTAACTCTAAATCAGTTTTACCGGTGGAAGCAGGAGGGCAAAGGCAGGGATCATGGAGCAAACCAAGCAGTGGATTGTGGTTCAGGGAAGGATTTCCCAGGTCGGTTCAGGAATCCTTTGTACCATCCTGCACTCCTATCCAATGAGACTGGGCTACATTTGAAACAAAATTTGAGTTTGCATTCAAATCATTACAGGTTTTTTGGGGAAAGGAAAGGAATGAAGTACTGAGATTATGTAATATTTTGTTATTCCTTTGATTTTGACATTTCCTAGAGCCCTGTGAGGTAAAGTACCAGGGATGTAAATGAATCCATCACATTTGCAAAGGAAACTCAGTGCAAAGTAACTCAGTGCAGGAGCTCAGGCCATCTCCCTGTGTGCCTGAAAGTACCTCTGAGGACAGCGTGGTGGTCATCTCTCATTATAAAGGTGATCAGTAGGAATGAAAATGGCAATTCAGTGGGGCAGGCCCGGCGTAACTGCTGGGTTCATTTAAACTCCCAAAGCATCCAGCCCTCCCAGCAGAGTGAGACTGAACAGGCACTCAAACACTTGAAGGGAAAAGCAGGCTTAGGAGCAAAGCTGAGTGTGTTGAAATAGTAAGATCAAGGAGCTGTTGTGGGAAGAATGATGCGGTAGCAGATACCACCCAGCATCTCCCACGTGGATGGAACTGCACTGAGAAAGGCTGGATGTGAGCCAGTGTTATTACTGCAGAGCTGAGAGACAGAACAAGAAAAATGTCATCTTCTTTTAGTCTGTAGCTGGTCATAGTAATTGGCCTAATAATGTCATCCTGCAGTTATTTATATGCAGCAGTGTGTACTGGGATCGATGTCACTTATTTATGTGCTGCAGAGACAAAGGCAAGAGAGAACCCATATGCATCTTGATAGATACCGTATGACTCTGGTTCTCATCCTCCAAATTCTTCCCATTCTCCTCATCTTTTATAGGAGCAAGAAATAAGAACAGATGTATTTCTCTTCACAGTTTCAAATTTTGAGGTTTTAGCCTGCTGATGTTCCATCCACTCGTTACCATGAACTGTGGGAGCGCTGCGTTTTCTTGACACTCTTTCATGTATTCTAAAAAGAGGGAGCAGTTAAGAAAAGTTGATAATTGAAAGATATATAGCTCAAAGAAGATGTACCTCCTATCCAAATCCCAAGGCTGGGTGTTGGGGTACCCCTGTGCCTGGCTGGGGGGATGGCTGACTGCTGTGCTCGCTGTTATCAGAAGACATCATTGTCAAACAGGCATGTGGGAAAGAGGACACAGAGACTGACTGTGGGCCTGACTTCAGGAAGATGTGCTAATATGAGGTTCTCCAGGGCCCATTCCAAGTGTTTATGGCTTCAGGTATTCTGAATGAGCGTCCTAAATACCTGGTGCTCTTTTCTGTTACTCTGTGAGTAGTCGTCAGCAATAGTGTGTGGAAGTCCCAGTGTCAGTGGAAATACAGTTAAAATGAGGTATCAGGTGCAGGAACTGACTCTCTTAGAATTCTGAGCTTTCTGCTTGCAGCTCCTTTCAGGGTTTTGCTTACTTTTGTCACCATCTCTGGTGGGGAAGGACTGGCTGAAATGAAAGGCAGAGCAGCAGGAGGGTCACAACCTCAACCTCTCATACCAGAAAGAGTGTTCAGCCAAATTTTGCTGCCCAGGGTGCTCTACCAGTGTGGAATAAATCATTGGCTTCAAACAGTCTGGTCCAAGAGCCTAATCCCAATTCCATCAAACTCCATCTACCCACTTTGGATCAGATCCTTTCAGACAAGGCAGAACTTGAGTAGGTAACTATTTACTGCTTTGCCAAATAATTGATATTACAAGGTCACAGGGAAAAGCTGGACCTTCAGCTGAGTTGGGCTTGTGAATTCAGATTTTCTGTCTTCCATTTGATCACAGAATTGCTGTCCTTGAGCCACTGTCTGTGACATTGGGCCGCAGCAGACAAACACACCTGCAGGCGCTCTGGCACCCTCGTTTGTAGGTTGGGCAAACACAGAGATGATTCTGAATCTTTGCAACTTGCTGGCTGCCCCCGTTCTGCACACATTTGTGAGTGATCAGGGGTGATATAACTGAGCAGTGACAGTTTTTACCCTTCCAAAAATATCTCCAGCTTAGTCATTTTATTATAAATGCTAATAATTATAATCATCATCTGCACTTGGGAAATGTCTCTAATTCATCACAGGGAAGAGTCAGCAGTTTATATAGGTGGGGATCTACTGAGCACCTTATGAGTGTTTAAAAATGTACTTAAAAATAAAACTGCTTTATGACCTACTTGGTAGCATAACTCCACCGATAAGTAGACAAAGTTAGCTAATATTTTTAAAATGTATTTTTATAGGTCAGTGAAGTTAAAGAACAGTTTTTAGTGTTTTTCGCAGAAAAAGTAGCTTGGCATTGAATACCTGTGTACATTAGGTATGATAAGAGCTTTCCTTTAACCATTTAAATATATATATACAGTGTATTAACTGTTCAAGAAAACACATCTAATAATACAGTGTATATGTCTATAATTTATAGGACAATAAGTAGTACATAGAACAGAATTTGGTTTAATATATAAAGATTAAGGTGAAGTATTTTTCCAGAGCTGAAATAATCTGTAGGCAGAGTGAAGGAAATGGAGTTTTCTGGGTGGCTGCAGCTCTGGGGTGCAGACAGGGCTGTGGTTGTAGCAGAGGGGCCCCTGGCCAGGCTCTGGGGCTTGTTTGTCCTTTTACGCCTCGCTGTGGGAATGCTGTTGCAGGGTGTGCACAACTGCAGTGCTTTCCTGCAGTCAGGATCTGATCCAGAGCCTGGGAAATCATTGGCAGTGATGGACGAGCTCCTCTGGGACATGTACTACCCCAGGAGTGGATTTCAGTGCTCACCCTTCCCTCTGGCTGTTTTCCCAGTGATGTGAAAGGGAGTTTTGTCTGACTTAGGACTGCTGAGCACCGGGGGATTTCTCTCCATTCCAGCCCAGGAACATTTTGTGTGTCTGTTGAAATCACTCAGTATTGCCAGCCTGATCTACATTTTACATTCTTCCAAAACACTGATCCTGAGTGAGGAAAGCTGAAGGAATACAATATCTGGGACAATGTTGCCAACACCACTGATATTTAATGGCTCTGCCCTTGGAATTCCTTTCCAGCTAACTTTTTCCTATCACTATCTTAGTGAAGACTTGTGTGAAATGGATGCCTGGGAAGTGTCTGTTCGACTTATGGAACTGTTACATCTCAGCACTGTAAGAACACTGGGCTGCTTCACGGATTAAAAGGCAGATCCCCCAAATCATACACAAATAGATTTGTCTTGACAATTTGTCTGCAGACCACCTAGTGTGGATGATTTTGAGGAGACAGTTGTTTTAGTAAGGACACGTTTGTCTGAGACTTGTCCATAATCTGTAGCATTTGCTGCGAATTGGTTTGGATTTTTTAAGTGTTTTAAGACAGTGTTTCTTTGTAACATCTGTTAGTATACCACCCATGGATTAATAAGCTTTGCAGAGCTGTGTGGACATAGTAGATCTCTAGAATATGTTTTCAGTTGTCAAACTCTGAGTGATGGAAATCACTGTCAAAGTGGTGAGTTGTGTGAGTTCTTTAAGAGTTCAGTTTTAAGGAGAAGTCAAGGGGGATTCAGGCTTGTAGCAATCTGAAGCTCATTTTTTGTAAATTCCCCATCAGTACTTAAAAGTTTCAGAAGCTCATAACTGCTGTTCACCTGGCTCATTGCTAAAATCTTTTCATGTTAAATGAGATCTGTAAAATTCCCAGTTCAGTAAAGTATTTAAGTACATACTAAAGTGAATCCTGTTAAATCCAGCAATTAAAGCAATGCCAGTTGAGTTCTGAGCACATACCTAAAGCCAAAATATGTGCTTGGTTTCTGTGTGATGTGTTTCATTCTTTTAAAGTTTTAGTGTGACTCAAGAACAGAGCTATGGTTTAGATTATTTTATCTGAACAGGTTTGGTCTTTTCAATATGCTGCTCTAGAGCCTCAGGAAAACTGTCCACCCTTTCAGAAGAGATTTTGTTAAGCTCTGATGCTGAAAGAAAGTGCTCCAGAAGTGAGAAGACCACATCTGTGCCTTGTTTTTGGTATAAATGCTGGAACTGGAAGGCCACAAAACTGGGTTTTAAAAATGCTCATGAGTATCCCACAAGGAGGCTCTTTGAAGTTACTGAAATACTGAACTGGTAGGCAGTAAAAGAGGTACCACAGTAATTGTAACCAATGTCAGGAGGTCCATCTGTTTGCCAATAACTGACTTACATTTAGTGACTCACAAATTCAGCCAGAAATGCAACTCCTGACCTTCCCAGTGGTACTCTGGAGTCTTCCTCTGAATGTGGCCAGCTTGGATCAAAGGGAGCCCTCTCAGGTATCAGATGGTGGTGCTGCCCTTCAAGTCTGTGTTTAGGTTTGTGTTAAAATAACAATATAACTGCAAACTACTGAAATGCTGCTTTCTCCTGAATTATTTGCTAGGCCTGACTTATAAAAGTGGGTGTTTCACTGCATCAGTGTTCCCTGGGGTAAGTGCTGCTTCCAGCCTTCTTGCCCTGGATGTTCTGAGGCATTTTTGTTCCGTGACAGCCAAGCTGCTCCTTCACCCACCCTGTGTGCTTGCAGAGGTTTTGCCTGCCTCTGTGGGAGCTGGCATGGAAACTTGTGATTTTGAATATTTCAGTGTGTCACAAAGTACAATGAGCGATAGAAATCGCACCTAAAGAGGGGGGAGTGAAGGATGAACCCATAAAGCCAGGCTCTTCATCTTCCACTCTGATTTTATTACAGCTGTAATGTGGGCAGTTTCAGTTAAAGGCTCTTGTCAGACAACGGTTACTGTAGGTTACAGCAACATAAGAAACAGTCTTGGTCAAAGGCAAATCAGGACTTGCTCTAAAAAAGTGGCCATTTGCTCAAAGCTCCCTTCCACTTAAAATAATCAGATTTTGGTCTAATGAGCAATAAAGTGATTTAATTCACAAGTGGTGCAGCTATTAATTGATGCTTTTGAAAAGACCAAAAAGCTTTTCTGGAGCATTTCTGGAAATTAATTTCATCTGCCACATTTCAAAATCAGGCATCTGTAAAGAGGCAAACTCTCCCATTACCCTCCAGAACCCCACCTCGGCTGAACTGGCATTTTGTATTAAATGTAGTTGCTTCATAGTTTACAGTCTCTCAGTCCAGCTGGAGTGACTCACTTGCACAGAGCTTTGTGTGCAGTGTGAGCTCATCAAATAAATGTCATTGCACAGAATGGGAGCCCTACAAAGCGTTTGTCAGGTGTGTCCTGCTGCCCCCAGAGTGAAGGGAATGCAGTTTGCAATCTGAATACTGACATTTCTCCAGAGCTATTAAACCAGTCCTCTTGAGGAAGTTCTGTGCTCCTTTGCCTGGCTGGAGGATTTCAGTGTTCCCCTGTTTCTCTTTTCTGACCATTCTGTCCAGCGAAACGTTTTCTGCCCAAAATGTCTCCCCCCACAGAGCGATCACACTTCTGTGATCTGGGATTTCAGAATCCCAGTGTGGAAAGAAGTCTCCCTTTCAGTCCACCGCTCAAATTTCCCTAACGAGGGGCCCATCCCCATTTTCCCGCTTTTCTGTTTTCAGATCTTCACCCCTCATTTTGTAACACGTGCTTTGCTCGTGTCTCTCCAGGATTGCCCAGCATCTCTGTAGCACAGCTGCAAACACTGAGCCCCAGGTCCCCTCTCATCTCCTGCTGTATTGCAGATGCCTCTGGTGGGGGGATTTTATTGCTGTTCATTTAAGCACTTAGATTGTTCTCTTATGACTACTTGAGCACTCATAGAAGTATAGCTTATTGTATTTACTACAATTAGCTGCTTTCTTTATTTCCCCACTATTCTAGAGAAGAATAAAGAAAACATGGAATGATTCAAGGTCGTGGAAGATTGACCCCTGCTTTCTGTAGGACTCTGAAAATATGTATTTAGGTATCTTGGGCTAGGGATGGTGGAGGAGCTAAAAAGTTGGGCCTGTCCTGAAGCATGGACTGCAATGCAATAGGAGCTGAGTGCTGAAATCCCTGAGGGGCTCTGGAATTCTGAGCAGTGTGAAACTGTGTTAAAGAGCTGTCTTTGATATAACCAGAGTGAGATGAAGGATTGGCTGGAGCTCTGAGCGGACAGCAGCTGAACTTGGTGAGAGATTTAAGCGCTGTTGATAATATATTGTCTGTGTTAGGCACTCCTTAAAAATGGGCACATGTAGATTTTGGCCTGGTAGTACCACGGTGACCACCAGCTTTGGGATTTCTGAATGTCACGTTCAGCAAGTTCCTTTTGCAATGCTGGGGCTCAAATTACCTGTTGTAATCAAATTGCCTGAACAATTGAAAGTCCTTTAAAATAACTTAAAAATGTGTAAATATAATTTTCTGACATTTGGGCTTAAATAAGAGCTCCCTTGCATGACAAGTTTCATTCTGGAGTGAATTTTTACTGCCGAGTTATAAACCCCTGGAGTAGCAGTTTCTAATAAAAATGCTGCCAGACCTGTAATGATAACAGCACGAGCAGGGCTGCTGTAATAAAGAGAAAAAGGGAATCATCAGACTTGCTACTTAAATTATTTTTTTTTTATATAGTAGGCCTTTGAGAGGGGATCCAATGCTGATGATATTCATGGAGTACTGCTAAGAGTTATAAAATTGTTGACAAATATATGGTCCTTTTACAGAATACAAAAAAAAAAGAAATATTTTTCGTTTGGCAATTCAGGAGTCGCTGGTGACAAAGGAGCCAGTGAACATTAAGTCTTGAAATTATTTATTATGAACACCACATCTCACCAAAAAAAAAGCGCATGAGCAATATTAGAAAGCATCTGAGTGGAAAAAATGATTATTTTGTTATTCAGTGCCTGCATTGCAGGACATTTTTCATGTTAGTTATCTGTGGCACTACACACTGTTGGGAGAAACTGTTTTTGCTGTGTTGAAAAGTTGTTTACCGGGCACAATCCTAACTTGCTGAAACTGAGTTGAAACGGTGTTCGATAGGCTTGGGCAGATATGCTGAAACTATTCTGATCCCACTCGGAGTTTCTGGGTTTGGAACTGCCCAAGACCTGGAAGGCAGCATGGGAGAGGTGGATGATGCAGCTTCCAGGGAAGGCAGGGAGGTGATGGTGAACCTTGGCCACGCTGCCCTCCCACCATATGTGAGCTACAGCAAAACTGCCTCCTTGGTGTGCCTGGCTCGTGCCCTGTCACTTTGGATCCGCTGGCCATGGGTTAAGGTGAGAAGAGAGTTTTGAATCTGGCAACTCGGAAAGTATTTGCACACCAAGTCCTCCAGGAAGAGCAGCTCTGGGCCCTGCACAGCCTGTGATTCACCTCTGCATGCCAGGGAGGCAGAGTGTGTCCTAGGGGAAGGGCTGCTGGGAATTTGTCCTCTCCCAGCTGCCTGCCCAGCGTCTCCAGGCAGTTTAGCACTTCCCTCCATGGGGGTTGGAGGTGGGTGACGGGGGCTGCTCGGTGTCCACAGAGCTGTGGGTGCCTCCCTCTCTTCTGCAGGGCCATGGAGTCTGCCAGGGGCAGTCAGGGGGGGTGAGGAGGAGGGGAGAAATGCTGTGGTCAGAGATGTTCACAGGCAGGCAGTTGGTGGGGGGTGGGTGTGAGGAGGTCCCAGGGGTGTCTCAAGGGACACACAGGAGCATTAGAAGGCACTGCTTGCAGCAGCAGTTACACCCTGGGGGGAGGCTGCTGGCTGTGAGGCTCTTTTAGTATCCTTGAAAGTTATCTAGAGCACTCAGATTTCAGTGTGACACGTTTCTCAAAGCCCATCACAAACAGAACATAAGCTTCCCTGGATCTTGTTGTTTGGGAAATTGATAGAAGGCAGAACAGCAGTTTAACTGTTGAAATGACATCCTAAAGACAGGCCTGGGAAACAAACCTCCTGCTATTTCTAGAGAAGATGTAGCTGTTCAGTGATGCTGTGAATTTGCCCAACTTTATCTGAAATTAGGGCGTAGCATCTTTTTGGGTGCTTGTTTTTGAATGCTTCAGGAAAACAATCTGCCATAACACCTGTACATTTCAGTGTGGGGTCTCTTTCCATTTGTTGTGGGTTCCTCAACCACAGAAATTATACCACCAGACCTCTTCTTTCTGTCTGCCTAGGCAGGTGTGCCTGAGCTGCACAGAATCTGGACGAGGATTTAAAATGAAAATTTGTGGTCTTCTGTGACTAATTCTGCTCTTAAAAGAACTATTGACACTATTGACTGTTTTTTCTTAGGTATTTTCTGTTTGCAGCAGCACTGTCCAATCTATTCAGGCAGGCAATGACCTAATATTGTACTGCTGCAGCTTCTAACAAATTCCCAGAATCCAACACTTGCTTGGTTTGGAGGTGCTGCTCCATATGATGATGCCCTGTCTGTCTCCAGGCCCTGTGTCTGCAGGGTACCAGAAATACTGAGCAACCCTGCTGAAAGATGTTGAGCCAAGTTCTTGGTGCTTGTGGAGGTTGGCTGGGTGTTGGTTTCTAGCCAGGCCAGTGGCTGAAAGGGATTAATGTTCAGAATAGATGGTTTCCTGCAAGGAAAATAAAGAGCCGGTTTGTTAATGGACAAAATCAACCTTTTTTTAATTACAACAGCTCTGGCTGCCTATGTGGTTTAAATATAATTATTTTTAGTCTGAGTATTCTCCCTGGGTATGCCAGGTCCATTCTCTGTCCTATCCCATTGGATGACTTAGATCCAGTATATCACAGACCTGTGGGAGTGTTGTTTATGAAATGAGGGAGCTGTGAGCAGAGACCACAGGGAGTGGGAATTGTAAGGGCAGAGCTGAGCCAAGGTTTTGGCTGAGGGGGCACAGCTGATCTGGGCCTAAAATACAGAGGAGCAGTGTATCCAAGTACACAGGAACAGAGACTGATGGTGTTTAAACCTTTCTGTACGTTATAGACGTCTGAATTTAAGGTCTGCTATTCAACTCAGTTTATGTGTATATTTATTTGATGTATTAACTCTGGGTGATTTCCTAGGGAAGAGAAAAAATAGGGCTTTGAAAATCAAGGCTAAATCTTTGGCAAAGGTGTCCTTGGAACTATTTTCTGATACTGGAAAGGGGGGCACTTCACAGAGTATCTTCAAGCCTGTTATACATTTCCATGAAGTATAGTTGGATGGGGGGGGTTATGGTGGAATTTTTCTTGCAGCACATGCTCATTTGGCAGTTTGCAACTCTGCTAATAACTCTCCCAGTGCGTCTGGTATTAATACTCTGTCTATAAAAGTGATATAATAATCTTGTTACCTCTTGGTCTTCTCTAAGGATTGCCCAGATACATTGCTGTTGAAATGCCCCTGAGCTTTATTTCCTCTCTGGCACGATTCTCAAAATGTCCACATGTGGCAGCGCAGTGGGGACCCTGGGATGGAACATCCACTTCTGGGCTGCCACGAGGCTCCTTCGATCCCTGTAACAAAGACACAAAACCAGTGTAAAAACAACTGGTTAGGGATGTTTGCCTGAAGAATGAAAAGAGTAAATAAAGAGAAAAAGAAAACTGGTGAGAAGTAGCCTTGGAATATCTGACCCCACACCTGAGGACAGGGCTGGAGGTCCTATCCCCCCTCAGCAGCAGAATGCCCTGAGCATGTGACAGCGAGGATTGGCCCCAGGAGCACAGGGGATATTCTGGGCACTATCCCAGGCTTGTAAAAAGCTTTGGGACAGCTCAGTCTGAGTCTTCAGCCTTGAAAGTGCTCATCTTTCCCTGCAGAAGGAGGAAGACTCAAGGGGCAGCTTAGCATCCCATCTAGGCTGCCTGCAGGAGTGCTGGTGCCTGACACCCTGAAGTCGGCAGTCTGGGATGGTGTGTGTTAGCAAGCTGCTCCTCCTGAGTGACATATTTGCAACCCACTGGAAATCCTGGTGCGGGAATGTTTCTCCTTCTAAAGTTCGTTAGTGGTGGAACTATTTGTAGCAACTTGCACTTAATCAACTCATACCAAGTTCCAGAGGAAAGTTACTCCGTCTTATGCCTGGCCTGCACCCAAATAAATGACAAGAAAGCCTGCTTCCTTCTGCAGTGGAGCCTGTAATGGAAAGAGCACACACTGTCAATGCCTAGTGCAGTAAGATGATGCAATTTAATACAAACACTTAAGCATAGCTCCAGTCCTGAAATCTTCCACTTCTCTTGCTTTAATTGTAGCAATTACAGAGGTGATGAAAAGGAGGAAAAAAACATCAGCGTGTCATGAGAAGGTCACATCAAATGCATATGTGCACTCTGCTCAGCAAATTCTTGTCTCTGAAAGCACTGCTGCCTGTGGAGCTCTGCTCTTCTCTTGCAAGACTTAGATCTAATATGGCACCAAAATTCATTCCAGGCCACCCTCAGAGGTAATGATATGCATAGTATTTCAATTTGAGAGCGCACAAATGACCTCCAAAAAGTGAGAAACCAACTAATTAAAACCAAAAGTTGGATTCTCACCACGTGTTTGCAATTGAGACTGCAAATGGGGAAGAGTATTTCAGGGTCAGACTCTGGTCAGTCAGACAGACCTTGACTGTAGGAAAGCAGCAGCTGTGACACAGGGAGGGGAATTGCCCTTCGGTGGCTTTGAGACATAATGTGGAAAATGAGGGGTAACTGATAGGCCAATTTCTGTTGGTTTTTTTCTCTCTAGGTTTTAATCCTGCAGCTCCTTACTCACATGAGTAGTAGAAGGAGATGGTGTGTTGTGAATCAAACATCTAACAGCTGTGTCTTGAGGCCTGCCATGACTTGCCTGAGCGTAACCTTGAACCAGTCGACCAAGTTCAGTTCCCTGAGTTGGGTCTCACTTCCCAGATTGTCAATAAAGGATAGGAAGGAACTATGGCCATTTTCCCGGCCACTGCAAATGCAGACTGCCTGATTTAGATCCCTCCAGTTCTAGCAGGATCTGTGTATCCAAGGAGTATTTCCAGCAGTTTCCAAGTATTTAACAGTATTTGTTTTTCTAGAAGATGAGCTTTAGAGGGAGGTGACAACTCCAGCTCTCGATTTTTCTGCCAGTCTGACTTTTCATCGGCAGATTAAGTCAAGGTTTAAGTCAATTTATTTGGCTTTCAGCTGGCAGGGAGGTTATAACCCGCACTCAGTGAATTTAACATCTATTATACTGAATTTCATCTGCCATTTTTTAGCCCAGTCAAGTCTGTTCCACGTTATCGCCCAGTTGTTCACAGTGATGCTTTATTTACCATCTGGAGCAACTTAGTATCAACAAACTGTGTTTTTCACATACTTCTATGAACTTTTATGAAAGTTTTGGAGGACCCATATGAGTATGTGTCTTTTTTGGGAACTCCTTGTGACTTCCTGGCTGCAAGAAATGACCAATTCCTACTCAATTTTCTGTCCTTTGACCAATTATTTATCCATCTGAGACGTTTGCTTCTGATTATATGGCTGCTTAATTTCCTTAAGAGCTGCTGCTGGGGGACCTTGCTGAGTGCAGCAGAAAGTTGATTTCCTTTCTCTTCTTGACTTGCTCAGGGAATTTCAGTTGGGCTGTGAAGCTTGACTTGCATCTGTGAAGCATTTTCCCCAAATGTTACATTTGTTCTTTGCACGGGGTTCTGTGTGTTTGCCTTGCGGAGTCTTTGGGCTTATTAGTCCACATTTTCCCTGGTTTTTCCAGGTATCTCATTGCCACTTTCAGCACCAGGGTGATTTTGGTCATAACAGAGTCAGAGATATCTCGTTGTTAAATTTTCCAGAACTCCTGCCTTAAATCCTCCTCTCCAATGATCTGTTGGTTTTGCCTTAATCTGCCTGTATAACATCTTTAATTCATAATTCAATCTTGCAAAGATCCTGAGACACCCTAGGACGTGGTTCTGGTCTTGGAGCCTGAGCTGTTTGCAGCTGCTCTGTGTGATGTCCATCACAGGCAGGTGAGCAGAGCGACCCTGGTCGATACTTGCAGGTTTAATATCGGATGTTTCTGCACTTCCCTGGGGGCTGGGTGTGATGTAATGGAACTGTCAGTCCAGAGTGAGCTGCTCCTTTCTGACCTAGATTTGGTCCAAGTCTTGCACAAATGCTGCATTATGGAAATGAAACACGTGCCTGTCTCCCTGCAGGTGCGAGAGGGGCAGGTGTAGAACCTTCTCTCATGTGAACAGATGCTCAGAATACACAGCTCAGCCTTTCATAACCATTATTAGTATTAACCTATGGCAGCCAAGATCATGTTTTAGTAAAACTTGGCTGTAATTTCAGTTGATTCAAAAAAAACCTCCCAAATTAAATCACTTCATGGAGTAGGTAGAGACTTAATTTACAGCTCTGGTGCTTTCATAACGGGATATTCCATTGGGGGGAAAAAAAGGATATTAAGTCTCGTTGAATCTTTCATGTGTGAATAGCGTTTAAATAATTGATAAAGCCTGTCCTTTATTGTTGACTTACTGTTTCTATCTCCGTTTTTGTACCTTACATTGAAGGAAGCGACATTAATCAGAAGTTAAAAGTTTAAGTTATCTCTTCCTAGAGGCTCGAGGGAAATGAAAACAGACTGATCATTTCTTAGCAGGAGAAGGAGAATTCCCTGAACACTGTGACATGACAAATTACTGGATCTCTGCCATATGGGCAAGGAGAACATTCCTGGATAGGGATCACCAGCACACAGAAGACAAGGATGACATATTCCTGCTTTATAATTACCCAAAAAGGCAGATGGGAGGCACAGTTATATCATGTCCATAGGAATTTGCGCAGGAGAAACTGGATACTGGAGGGTCTGTTATCAGTACCAAAGGAAGAAGCAAAAATGATGGGGCATTACCTGTAGTTTAATGAAAGGAGAGGGAAGTATTAAATCAACACATGGAGTAGATGTGTTGAATTTAATCCAGTAAAACACACCTTTTAGAGGGTTGTTGGTTGGCATTTTTCTCTGAACGTGGAGCTTCTTATTTGCTCCCTAACATGGGACAAGTAACTCCACCTACTGAGATGAGGGTTTCCCTCATTCCCAGCTCTCTGCTGTTCTAGGATGACACCAGGGAGTTCTGTGGTTAGAGCATGAAGGGACATGACCAAAATCTGTGCCATCAGGACTCCTGAATGAGAGATTAGGGTTTTGACTGTGGTGTCCTGTTTTAGGAAGGGATTTAGCTGCCACAGATATTAAGAGCTGCTTTAATGGGGTTCTTGCAGTGCAGGAGGTGCTGTGTCAGCAGAGAAGGAGACAAAATGCTCCATATGCTCCTCTGCCTAGAGAATGGTAGATTAAAAAAAAAACTGTACAAAGGTGCTAGAGAGGAGTATGGGACCCCTTCCTATACTTCATCCATGAGTACTTATATCAGCACTTCCCAGCAGGAAAATAAATCACCTTGACAAGAGATAAATCACCCTGTACTAAACCCCCTGCCCATGGGAGAGGCAGGAGCTCTGCTGGCTTTGATGACCCATTTCAAGTCAGAAGAGTTCTTCAGTTGTTCAGAACAATCTAGAGGAAGCAAAATCTGGATCAAATGTTGATTCAATGAATTGTCAAATGTATTGATTTGTTTTGGCCTTGGGGGACTTTGATGGGCCCAAGGGCAGGGCTTGGACCTTTGAGGAGTTCTGGGCCCTTGTGGTGAAGTAGGTGTGGGCACCTGTGTGTGCTTAGGCCTTGTGGTGTCTGAAAGCAGGGAGAGGAGAGCTGTAGTGCAGAGAGGGTGTGCTGACCCACGGGCCTTTGGCTCTGTTGGGTTCTGTCAGTGCTGTGTCACATGTTGGTCCAGAGGTTTTCCTCTAGTGAGAGACCAGGCTGTTAAAAAGCACTGGAGTGACAGTGCAGCTGCATGTGCCAGTGCTGGACCTGAGGGTGTCTCTAGAGGAGGAGGAGGAGGATATGGGGAAGTATCGCAATGCTTCCCCCAGGCATCAATCGAGCCAGTAAAACAGAAATCAGATTTTGAAGCTGTGCCTGGCCAAAGTCACCCTGGTGCAGTTATTCCCATAAGGGTTCTGTGGTACAGGGTTTTGGATGATTACATGCACACAGGAGCAAACTGCTGTTTGCAACTTCTGCATGACTATTTGAGGTATCCAAGAGTAATCCCCTCTGGTTCTAGAGATTTATGGGCTCTTCATGTGAATGACCAATCCTGCATTCTGAACACCTGAAAGAAATTCATTCCTTTCCCTCACCACGTCTGTTTTCTTTGTCCATGATTCTGGTGTGTTTGTGGCAGTGGAGAGGGAAACACATTGTAGCAGACTGAAGGGTGGCAGTAATTATGTTCTTGCAAAGGTCAGCCCAAATTATCTTGCAAACCCCATCTCTCTTGAGTGCCATGCTGAGCCATGTCCCAGTGGATGAACAGGAAAAGTTTGCTGATTATGGTTTATGCAGAATTGCTTAAAAGAGTGACATAATATTAAATTTGTGAATTGTCTATGAAAATGTCTGCACATAAAGATATTTGGGTTGTTCTGAGGAAGACATATACACTTCTTGTGTGGCTTTTTTTTGATGTTCTGTATATGATCTTCCTACAAAGTGTAGGAAGAGGCAAGGTTGAACTGTCTGTGGCTGTGACACAGATGCATTTTTGGAACAGTCCACAGCAAGGCCCAGCTATGCACCTGTCACCACTGGGTACAGACATGCACTGAATCTCCACACTTTTGTTGCCCATATGCAAAAAGAAATGGATACTTATACTTCCCACACCGTTTGTCTTGTCCTTCTCAGTCCCTGTCAGGTCACTGCCTATCTGTACATGTAAACTTGGAAACAGCAGGGACTGGAATTTGGTTAGATCTTCAAGGCATAGGTGAGTCTAAATGCTAATGTAATTGGGGGACCATTTGTGAAAGGTTTCTGGGAGATCTTTTCCTTTAAATGAAAGAAAGGATTTGGGTTTTACTTAATCCAAGTGATCTTTGGGTTTAGGTTCTTGTTTTATCTGCTGTGCTGTTTGGGAGCCATGTAAATTGATGGCTCTGTTTTTCTCCAGTATATTAAAGCTCTAATTCCCTCTTGCAGTTGGTTTGCTGGGCACTCATCAGCCCTGTGCACAGGCAGTCCCCAAGGTGTACTGTACTGCACGCCGTTCTTCTTGTTTGACACTTGCTCTCATCAGCATTTAAAAATCTGATATGAGGGTAATTAAACCCTGGATACTCTCCAGCTTTTTATAGTGGCTTAATCATACTTTGTGCTTTTGATGAAACTCAGTCTTGAATACCAACAGCCGTGCTGATTGCTCACACGCTGGAAAGACAAGGGCAAGCCATTCCCACCTTACAGCGTTTTCCATCTTCCCTGGTATTGTGAAGGAACAGCATCTCTCGGTCCTTTGTGCTTTGAGTTTTTCTTTGGCTGCACGCTGAGCTGAATAGAACTCAGGGGACTCTGTTATCTAAACATCTCAAATGAGACAATTTGAAGCCCCACAAATCTGGTGCAGTTCTCCCCAGCTGCCCATGAACAGCCTTTCTGCCAGCAGGGAATTTGATTCGATCTCAAATGGTTTTATTCATATGCTTAATAACGTTGGGCAGTCTGAATACATGGACTTTTCAGTCCTGCCAATAGATAGTGTTCCTTTGCTAGATTTCATTTGGACACTAACAACAGAGGGCAGGAAGGAAAGATGACAAAGATGACAAGATGTGCCTTCCC
The DNA here is from genome assembly GCF_003031625.1 of Empidonax traillii. NCBI lineage: Eukaryota > Metazoa > Chordata > Aves > Passeriformes > Tyrannidae > Empidonax > Empidonax traillii. The sequence goes on from NW_020955850.1 coordinate 640,037, forward strand.
TGCAAATCTTGTGTTGTGGGGCAGATCCAGCCTTGCCACGAGCGGATGTGATCTCCTCAGACATCTCAGAGTTTGGAGGCTGGTTGTATGTAACATGAGATATGCAGTAGACTGATATAATGCCTCCCACCCTTCCTTCAGTGCTTTGTAAGAACAATCTTTCCTTTGAAAGTTATATAATTAGCCAAAATAGCAAACAGCAAGCTAGCAGTGCCAGCACAGAGCGTGACAGTGCAAGTGAGCAGTGCAGGGGGAGCTGCATTGCAGATGAATCTTCCTTTTGCTCTGCATAACTTTTGCAGAATGAAGTGCTTCCCTCGGGTCAGAATGAGTGAGGGGGACAAACACTTTTATCTTTGAGGAATTAATTAATATCTGTCTTGAGTAAGAATCACAAAATCTGCCCTAGGGTATCTAGAGCAGTTAGGTGAGGAAGGTCAAACCCACTATGGGTACCAAGAACCTCACTGTGAACAGGCCATGACCATCAGAGACTTTGGCCGTGGCAGCACAGCTGGTAACAGCTTTGCAGCAAAGCAGTGTTTAAAGTGCTGGGGCTTTCCCTGTGGGCAATCTAATTTAACCCTCTGTCTGGGGTTCTCTTAAGGTCTGTGTGTGTGTGATACACACACAGAGAGGTGCACTCAGTTCTCTCCTCCCACACAGTAACATTCCTTAGTGTTTCAGTTCTCTTGCTCAGTGGAGTGTCTTGTGTGTGTGTCCCATCCATCAGAGTACAGTGTATCAGTTTTGTGTAGTGCAGCTTCTCCCTTTCAAAAAGTTTAGGAAAATTCCAAGTGAATATTTTTTTTTTTTAATTGAGGAAAGCTAAAGACAAGTTCTCACAGTTATATCCACATCCTCTTTATACTGTTAGTGTCTAAACTCTGTATTTTTAAAATAAATACTTTCAGCTCTGGATGTTCAAATATCTTCATAATTAACAACAAAAAGCCAGAAGTTTGCTCCAAGTTTGGTGTCCTTTCCTACAGATACCAGGCTGAGTTTGGAGGGTGCAGTCCCACCCGTGAGTGTGCCTAAAGGGAAGATGAAGTTGGGATTATTCCTCACCGTGGGAACAGCATTTGTGTCGTATGGCTGTTTCCCGACTGGCTGTTCCTTCACTGCTGTCTCCTTCAGGATTTGGTGTCTCCCAGCTCAGCAGGACTCTGTGTTTCTAATGAAGGTAATTAATTGTATTGCTCAGTTAACTGAAGCAGGATCCTGTATTTTAGGTGCTCCCCAGGCAGCTGGAGGAGCTGTTGGGCAGTGAGGGAGGTGGCAGGAAGCTGCTTTCTGCTCCAGGGCAGCTGGCCTTGGCCACCAGCTGGCTCCTGGGGCAGAACTGGGGACAGCAAGACTATTCCTGCTGTATGGAGGCACCGCTGAAGCAAGTAGAGAAACTGCCAACTGCCCCCAGTGCTGAGCTCAGAGACAAATCATGGGGCTGGAGCTAAAAAGATTATTGTGTGGCATGATTTTTTTTGCCTCTGCTCTGCCCTGTGATACTGTGCAAAACACTTTCCTGTGTCGCCAGTTCCTTTTTTTTTTACTTCTTCTGCTCCCTGGAACACTGGAGCAACGTGCCTTCAGTCAGTGCTTGCTGACAGAAGAAGGCAAGACTTACTACAGCAAAACCCTGCAATCATCTCTCTGTTAGTATCATAGTACTTTTTTGGTATTATAAATAAATTTAAAAGAAGTGGTTGTCCTGAACAATTTAAATCCTGAGCAAATCAGCCACTCAGACTATATGTGTGTGTGTGTTTGTGTGTGTGTGTTACAAATGCAGGCCCAGAACACATATCGGTATGTTAACAGCAAAATGGAGGAGGATGAAACCTCCTGTATTTAATAAGAAAAAAAATCATCTCCTCTTATGCCTACCTAGCTGCTGCTAGAAAAGCATTGTCCCTTCAGTCCTGATTGAAATAACATTTTGTAACACAAGCTATCATCTCCTTGCTGAGGCTGTAATTATTACTGTAGCCTCTCTTGACCCAAGAAGCTAATAAAAAAAGTCTGAGGAGGCAAGTTTTCTGTCAGTTGTTCCGCTTAGGATGAGCAGTTGGTGAGTTAAGGGTGACTTTGATGCAGTCCTGTGTATTTATAAAGAATTTACAAAGACCTGTGTCCCTGAACACAGCAGGACTCAAGAAAGCTCACTTAAAAGCTGTCTTTGGCTTTTCCTGGGGCCATGTTGTTAATCCTTGCTTGTTGTCTGTGGCTTTCTCTCTTCTGGCTTTTCAGTACACAGTTTTGCTGTTCTTCCTTTTTGATCATTTCTGCTGATCAGTGCCTTGTCCCCTGAATGTAAACCCTGAGATCCTTGGGAAGCTCTCCATGGAATGATTAGTTCTGCTTTTTAGGGCTATCTAACAGTTTCTTTGCTTTATTTTGCCTCTCTTCCCCTCTGGGCTGTTGTGGGCATCAGTAAGGTTTGTGCCTCCCAGCAGAGGGGTGGGTTTTCCCTGTGTTGGTGGCTGAGCCCCAGAGGTGCCCCTGTGGTCTGACATTTCTGTGCAGGGCACTGGGAACCTCACCCTGCAATTCTGTGTGAACACTAAGGGTACAAAGGCGACTGGGTGGCTTTCTGGGGAAGCTCCTTCCCCGTGGAAGTGGAAACCTGGCAGAAAGCTAGAAATGTTTATCTGAAACTGTGAAAATGCAGAGCTGGCAATTCTGAGTTAAGGCTTTTCCTCCTGAGCTGTCAGATACATCCCTGAAGTCAAGGAATCACAGTGTCCAAATTTTGAGCCTGCTGGTAGGAAGACTTTGTTTGGAGGGTGAAAGAGTTTCTGGTTGTGTGGCTGTTGGGTTTGAACTGGCCCTTGGTCCCCTCAGGACGTGAATGGCTTCGGAAGGAGACCAGTCTGTGACCCTGAGTGTTGAACCTGAGTCAGTTTGTGGCAGGTGTTCAGTTATGTTTCAGTCCAAGTCCCCCCAGCTTTTCTTCTGAAGCACTGAGCATCTTAAGAGTAGTCCTGGATATGGAACACTTCTGAAGATCATGCCCTGAATGTCTGTGTTTGCGCTCAAATGGATCTGGGCATCTCTCAGGCACTTCAGCAAATGAAGTTCGTGATACCTGGCAGCAGTAGATACGAGAGTGTTGGTTTGGGCCTGATATTTACATCAGAGATGTGCTCAAACCCACGCTGTGCTCTCTTCACCTTGCGTGTGAAGACCATCTTTCCTCGTTGTCACTTTGGATTCCTAGCACAGAAATGCACTTGTGCAGGTCTGCAGTGCCATTAGTTCTTTAGGACGGTTCTATCTTGGATGGTCTTTCACAAAACTCGGGTGAGAAGTTGAGAGCGTGCTTTGAAAGCTCTCATCAGTACCCCCCATGGTAAAAGGGGCTCCTGTATTGCACTTTACTTTGCCACAGACAGCAGTGTCCTATCCTGTCACCTCCCTCATGGGAAGCACCAGCTGTGTTGGAACAGGGGTGAAATTACTGATGGAAGGACCAAAGGTGCCAATATCTCCTGCAGCCAATGGCAGTGTCCAGCATGTGAGGCCTGACAGGAGCCCCGGGGTGCTGTGGCATCCTTGAGCACACAGTCCAGGTGTGATTTGGGGATATCACCTTCACTCAGGGGAGTTCAGCATTCAAGCTCTTCATTCTGATCATTCCCAGCTCTGAGCACAAGTGGTGATTCTGGACACTCCTTGGTAGTTCCATATATTGACTCACTAAACTATCTCTGTGCCTGGAGTTACAAAGAAAACTCTGTGTGTTGCCCCTAAAGCCTTACAGTCCTGTCACTGCTGTTTAATGCCAGGCATGTTGCTGAGCACGTGATACATCCCAGATCTGAGATAAAACTGAACAGTTTTCCTTTGCAAATGGAATAAGTTATTTCAGTGTGAAGTACAAGCTAGGAATTGGTGTGAGTTTCCTGTTTGAAGCTAAACAAGGTCAGTTCAACTAAATCACACTGTGAGCCAGCTCCTGCAAGTTAAGGAAATCAGAAAATCTGCAGATTCTATTAATGTGAGATGCTCTAGATGCTTTTGGAATACAGAATCAGGGAGAACAAAAAAGTATTTTGGGGAGTAGATATGCTGGTTCAGTGCAAAATCATAAACAGACATAACAAGCATAGATTTTTTCAGATAATGGTTTCAACTGAGAATAGCTAATCGGGCCAATTAGCCCTTATAATGTAGCTGCCTTATGACTAATCTGAGCAACCTGTGGTGGGTGATGATTATCTTATGGCACTTGTGTGAGCAGAGCAAACATGGCCTGCAGAGCTGTAGAGGAGAAAGGCCTACTAGGGGAGCTCAGCCGCAGCACAATTCCAAATCAGGATGGCAGCACAGAGGTTTTGGGTCTCACACAAAAGTCTGAGGCCGGAGGGCCGTGGCCAGGAGGGTAGTTGAGGAGTGTTGGAGGTCGCCTGAGAGGCTGCTTGTTGTGTAAGGCCTTTCAGAAGAGCAGGAGGAGAGAGGAGGTGGGAGTCCAGTGATGCTGTGGATTATTATTTCCCTTCCCTGGTGGAAGCAGTGGGAGAGCAGCCATACCAGCTATCTCTGATTCAGGTGGGTTTGAGACACTGAGAAGTGTAAATAGTATCCTGGAGCCAAAGCCTGGCTGGAGTGCAGTCTCACTGAGTGCTCATCTAGGTTTGGATGGGGCTGGAGCAACAACCTCCTTCAATAATTTGCCAAGTTATGGCTCTTGCAGATAAATGTGAGTTTCAGAAAGGTTGCTAATGAGTTTTGGGTGGAGAATCTCCTTCCCTGAAAGGATTGCTGGTGAATGGGAGAACAGCAGAGACCACGAGGCCTAAATGTGGGAGAAAGCCCCTGAATCAAAGCTTTTCAGTGGCACAGGTTGGAGAGGAGTGGAAAGCAAGCCTTATCTTTCCAATGGACTTGGAATACCCAGTAAGATGTTGGTATGTTGGTCCTGGTTGCATGCTGTGAGCTATTCCAGACTACCTCAACAGTGCTCAACTACCTCAACAGTTAGAAAAGCTGTTTGTCTACTTCCTTCTTCCTACAAAACTTACCATTTTCCTCACATGCATTGTAGGCTGTAATTTAAGGGGTTGATGGGAGGAGGATGAGTATAATTATAATGGATGTAATTAAGGAAAAGATGATCACATAAAAGATTAAGAGCAGCGCATTACGAAAGATGGCTGAAAAGAGGCATTTGCCGTAGTTAGTGTTCATTTCCATGGTTAATGTGTTACCACTTCATGAATGACAGAGATGGACCAATCCTTGCTCCCCACAGCTGGGACGGTTACTGAGGAAGCTCTATGGCTCAGTGTGCACCTCACTGAGAGGGCTGGCTGCGGTGCACCTTTTGGCCAGAGCAAGGGAAATACAGGAGGCACTACTATTGCCCAGTGAATGGGTGATTACAGCCATGAAAAGTGTGAGAATCCTATTCAGGAAGCAGTGAGAAAAATGTACTTTATCCATAGAGACTCTTGGTAGAATATCTAGATCATTGACTTCATCCTTGAGTTCAGGAAACGCTCAAAGACACAGCTGGGGAGCACTGAGCTGTCCTTGTAATGACCAAAAGGGATCTGCCATCCTGGCCTGGATTACTGAACAGATTGCCTAGGAACATTTTAAGAGGAAATTTGGTTTCTCCTGGAGTAGAAGTGTAGAAAAGCAAAGCACTGGCAGTTAGAGGCAGCTAGAGACAAAGGTCTGAAAAGGATGTGAGCATCCTTGGTAAGAGAAGTGCAGGAGACGAGAAGGCAGCCCCAAGTGGTGTTTTTCTTCCTGTTTCTCCTGTTAGTGGGTAATTTTATATAAAAGTAGATTGAAATTGTGGTTTGAAGTAGCCTTCACAGCCTTTGTAGTGGGCAGAGGAATGGAGTCTTTCATAATTAAGCCTGGATGCTACTTGGTATCCTGTCAGCTTCCATCTTTCTGTTCACTGTTTAAATAGCCTAATTGCTGTAGTTTCATTGATGTGATTTAGCTTCCTCTGACTATAATGAAAGTTTAATTTAGCATTAACAGATTATTTAAAGATTGTTTTTATGTTCATATCACATTGGTGCTTTAAAATCGTTTCGGAGCTAAAAACTTCTAGAAAGCTATCTGTAGGTACCAGCTGAAACATGTAAGGTAAGATACAATCTATTAATTAGAAAAGAGGTTGGTTAACACTTTGTGTGGTGGATGGTGTCTGTGCTCTTCCCTGGCACTTCTGTGCCCACTTTACCTTTTTCTGTCCCCTGTGTTAGTGTGTAGTGTTGGGCTGAGGGAGGCCCCAGGACAGCAACTGCTTTGCCCGAAGGCTGCTGCATCGAGTCTTTGGCCAGAAGGGGTTTATTTTCATGTCACTTGTTCACCATGGCAGTAGGGTAAGTTAACCGTGAATATTTCCATGAGTTCTTGGCATTTATTTGGGTTGATATTTCAGTGATGTGCATCTTTGGCAGTACTGCCAGTGTTTTGTTGGCAAGGGCAGAAGGAAGAAAGGACTGGGCAAGGGAACACAGGCGAGCAAATATTTTCCTTCATCTTATCCATGAAAAGATGAAATTTTAGATCTGTTGCCATGGAACTGCAAGTATACCCACCCAAGGAGTCTGTTGTTCCCTCTTTTGCTCCATAGCGTAGTGCATTAATCCAGAGCACACATACCTGTGAGAGCTATTCCACTAAAATATTTCCCTGTGATTGCTTGTTTATTGAGAAATGTCAGGAAGCCAGGAGTTTTGCCAAGGAAAGTGAGCCCCACTCACACTCCAGTGTGTGAATCCTGAGTGAGTGCAGAGAATAGAGCCATGCAAAGTGTCCATCCCTGTTTCCTGTGCCCTTCACACATCCAGAATTATTCTCCTCCTCACCACTGGGGCAGACTAAAGCCTTTTTAACATCAAAATGAGAAACCACGTGACAATATTCTGCAGAGGAGCTCAGCTAAATCATTACCATGCAGTAGTCTCCATCTCTGATAACTTTTGAAAGTATAGTTGTCTTTAAAGTCAGGATTATCCGCTTCCATTCCTGTCACATCCAGAAGCATACAAGGGAAGGAAGGGGGTTTTTGTAACAGCTCAAGGAGGAGGGAACACTTGGGATGCCTTTGACCATCCGTGAGTTCTTTTGTTGTGTATTCTTCTGGAGCCTGGGCTCCTCAGGAGGAGTCACTGAATGATCCTGGTAGCAAGGGGGACCAGAGGGTTCCAGGGGGGTGACACCTCTGGTCAAGTGTAAGGTGTCTTTTCAGCTGAACAGAGTGGGGGAACAAAGGAGGCTTTGGGTTTCCTGCAAGGCAAGTGCAGTGCACAGAAGGCTCTGGGCGTGTGTGAAGGGGGTTGGAGGGCTCACATGAGAGGGATGTGAGTGAAAATGAGTTCAAGAGCATTGCAGCACTTAGCCCGAGGGAGCTGTATCTGTATGCGGCTCACAGGGCTCACGGGGGCTCAGCCGGCTCAGCTCAGCAGGCAGGGTTGGATCACAGAAACAAAGCTGCTGACATCCACGGGGAACACTGGGATCTGAACCTTTCTGAAGTGCTGACCTGAAGGTCAGGGGCTGTTCAGTCTGTGCCAAAGAGCCCTGCAAGGATGGAGGGCTGTCTGGAGTCGCTGGGATCGTTGTGTTTCTGCACGGACACCACAGGGCTGCGGTGATGTGGTTGATCCTTGGGCAGGGTGTCCTTGGGACTCAGGGCAAAGGAACTAAAACAAATGGAGCTTTTGCCTCTCAAACAAACAGAACTTGTGACAATGCCCAAAGCTCCTGGATTGGCTGGACAGCTGTGGTGTTTGCCTCTGCTGCGAGCTGCCTCACTCCTAAGATCAGGGCAGTGTGAAAGCACAGGTTGTACCTGCAGGCCTCGGGGCTGTGTTACTTGCAGCTAACTCGTGGATGCTTCTCCAACTGGGATTTGCCTCCGAGGGACTGTTCCTCTGATAATGTGTCCTGCTGGCTTTGTGCCCCTGTTCTCCTTTTACACATGCAGCTCTGCACCTAGAAAGCACAAACGATTGACTAATACATTTTTCAGTTCTTTTGGGGCACAGTCTTATGACATGAATTTGCAGAAGTGTTTTCCTAAGGAGGTTTTAGGTAGATTACTGTTTTCTATAAATTAATATTTCTCTGCAGATGTGGGCTTAAATTGCTTTTCTTCTGGATTATGAATCTTGTGAATTGTTTCAATGATGCTTTTAGGAGAATAAATAGATAAAGCAGAAATAAGAATTGTTTGTGTCAAAGCTTGATAGATGTTTTCTTGTTACTGGAAATATGCAGGCAGCTGTTTGATGTTTTTTTCCCCCTTTTTTTTTTTTTTTTTCCCCCAGTGCTGCTGAAAGGTAGCCTGGCACATATTGCAGAGCTAAAATTTAGCTGTTGTGTGCAGAGCTTAAATACAAATGCTGTAATTAAAAATTATGACCTCCCTGGAAAGCTGAAACTAAGCTGTATGTTATTCCTGAGCTATGGCACCTCAGTGCAGCTCTTCCCCTGCACTAGCGTGTGAACAGTGACACTCCAGAGCATCCAGGGGAATTCCAAGGGTGGGTGGCAAACCAGCATCGTGCTTTGGGGTGTCCTGGAGTGTCTGAGCCAGAGGACCGTGGGGTTCAGATTTCTGTCCCTCCTGCTGTTTCAAACTGTGTTAGAAATGTGACCATTTAGAACAGCAGCTCTGAAAAGTAAGGAGATGTCAGCAGGAAGTTCTCTCCCGTTCCCGTAGAGCTGCACTCTGTGGCACAGTCTCGGTGTGTCTGTCCAGGTCAGAGCTCGCTGATTCGGGCACTGCCCAGAGAGCCTTCAATGTCCAGCCCCCAACAAGCCAATCCCCACTGGACACTTCTTCACTGGCTGTGTCCAAAATCACTTTCAGGAGTCCTGTCCAAAGTCTTCCCCATGTGGAGTGGCTGTGGTTACTCCAGAGGTGTGACATGATGGGAATAACTTTTGCAAAGTTTCCCTTGGCCAGATATGGAAGGGGCCTGGAGCCTTACTGGGAATGCATGACCTGCAGGGCACAGAAACACAAGAGTGTTGTTGTCTGCAGTTGGCAGCTGCAGAGCTCAGGTCCAAAATCTTCCCTGGGCTGTCACAGAATTTAGTAATGTCACATCAAAGGAGGGTTTGCTCTTTAATATTATTTAGGTGTTAGTTTGTTTCTTTTTTTTTTTTTTTTTTTTTGAAAGTACGTAACAGAACTCTTCTGCCTCAGCTGAAACTCTGTTCAATGTGTTTGGGTTTCAGGAAGTTTTTAGCCTGGCAGCTGGACTGGAGCCCACTAATAACTAACTTCAATAGAAGGGGCCTGAAACCTTCCAGATGATCACAGGGATAGGCAGAGCAGCAGTTGATCTGATGAGGTGATTAAGAACCAAGCATCCATGACAAATAGCCCTTCAGAGGAAGTTAGCTTTTGTGGGAGCAACTTGAGCTGACCCTGAGGTAGGATAATTATGCAGAAATGACATGAATTGGCCGGCACACTTACATGTATTTTAGTTTCTTGCCCTTCTGATCATAATTAAGTGCCTCTACCAGATCAAAAGCTGTTTTAACTCATTTGGAAATAAAATTACAGTGCCTACTGTGCTGTGTAAAGTTTAGGAAAACCTTAATGAAACAAATTCTGTCAGGGGAGGCTGCTTTACTGTCCCAAGGTACTTAGTTTAAACCAAATGGATATGGATTTGTAACTTAAATTTATTGCATGTGTTGCGTGGAATCTCTTTGGGGGTAACCATGGAATACTGTGGTGCTGGGAGTCTGGGTTTTCTGCTCTGAGACCTCTCTCATTGTACCGATCCCTGCCACCAGGACTCACCTCAACAGTCTCTTATTCTCATTTGCCTTTTAAAGCATTAAACCTCATTTCGTTTGGATGGGCCTACTCCTCCTGGGTTTGTCAGCGTGGTTGCAGAAGTGCAGGACCTGGGCTGTCTGCGTGGGAGGATTGTGCATCAGACTCAGTAAAACTGCTCAGTCTGGCACAACACCTTCTGTCTTGCTCACACAGACTCTCTTCTTTCTGGGCTTTGAATTCTAAAAAATAAGAGAACTCAAATGCAAACTGACTATATTAAAAAGTGAAAACCAATATTTTTTTTCCTCTAAAAGGTACTGACTTTGATTATATATGATTTTATATTATTTCCCTTAAGCAAAATTTAGCATGTTTTTTTCTTACATTTCAGACCAAACTTGAATTTTTATTCTGATTCATTGAAAGCTTTGTGGATTTCAGTCAGATCTGTATTCTAGGACTTTGTGGTTTGTGCATTAATTCACGTCTTCTCTTCCTGCTCCTTCTGTTTAGACATTACTCTTGAAATCAAGGGCGGGATTATAAAAAGTCAATATATTGAAAGAAACTTCTGATTTATGAAAATCAGAGAGGAGTAGCTGTAACTGTCATGTTTTCCTTAAACCAAAACAGCAGCCTTGTTTTAATGAAAGCTGTGTAGGATAAAGACCTTGGCGAATAAGTTACAGTTTGTAGCATTAAATTTAATTTTACTGCTTTAAAATTTATGGAATTCAACACTGGAAAAATGGATTCTTACATTAAATCAGAAATAAATGTTCCCTGCTCTACTACTTAGAGTGGAACAGCTTATGAAGAAGCATGGATCTGGGCTGAGGCCAGGACTTTACAACTCTGGCATTTTGGGCTACTACTCACATGAGTGGTGTCCAAAAGTTTTGTGCTTATTTACTTGTGTTTACTCATACTCAGGGCATAAACTGCATTGCCATTGGAAGGCTGGGGGAGCTCCTGCTGTCATTGCTCTTTTCTCTCTTGGTCACTTCTCACTAATGATGGATTTTCCAGGATTCACTTTGCTCTTTGCTGCCAGGCTTGGCTGAGTCTGTGGTAGCACTGACTGCTTGATTCCCTGCCCTATTTTGCAGTGTGCAGGGAATGCTCTGGATTCATTCCCAAGTATGTTTGCCTGTTCAAGCCATTAAGGGCCACAAGGGAATCTTGTCCTGGCTGTGGCGCTCAGAGGCTGCCAGCTCACAAACAGGACACTTGAACAAGGGGTGCTTGCAGGTCCTGGTGAGGCCATACACTGTTCATGGCACGGTGCACACAATAGGCCGGTGCTGAACACCCAAAATCCTGATGGCACTTGTGGGAGCACGGGCTTTGCTCCGGCCAGGCTGGGATGGCGCCGGGCTGAGGGAAGGAAGGGCCTTCCTCGTTGGCCAACTCTGCTCAGGATGAATTCCTTTGGTGTGGGTCATCTTTGCTGTGGTGCCCCATCACTGCAGGCAGTGCCCCAGCACGGGCACACTTGGGGCAGGTGTCTCTGGGGCTTTCTGAAGCTGCTGAGGTTAAGGGGGTGTCCGTGCCCTCAGGCAGCAGCAGCAGTGCATAGGAGGTAAGCTCTGAAGAGCACAGTTGGCTGTCAGAATGAATGTTTCCGTGTGAGTATCCGTGAGCCTTTTGCCTAGGGATGATATTGGGAATATTCATATCTCAACCCCACAGTGGGCTGAGTATTGAGCAGGGCACTGCTTTGCTTAGGAAGTGGAGCTAAACTGTTCATCCTGTGGATAATGAAAAGGAGCACATTTTCCTGACCCTTTTCCGTTTCAAATACGGAATTTTAAATTTAGAAAACCTGTATTTTGACCATAACTCATCCTTCATCCCCATTCTCTTCTGCAACCTTTTCATTCACTCTTTACTCACATTCATGAAGAAATAAGCAAGTATAGTCTCCAAGACCTCTGGGAGGTTACAAAGGACTGTAAGAAGAATGGAAACAATTAAATTATTAAAAAACCCCAATTTAAATTATCTTGCACCAAAGCAAATTCCTTTCTGGCTTTAGAGGTACAAGCTCTTGCTAATTTGCAGACATGCCTATGTGTTTTTCACTCCATTATGCTCAGAAAGCTCACACAGGAAGGGATGGGAAAAGCCAGGAAATTGTTGGGGAGAATTGAAAAGCTGATAGAAAATCAGAGAGGAAGCTCTCAAAAAGAGGCAACAGGACTCTGGAAGAAGAGAACTGAGATGATCAAACTTTAGAAAATAAAATTTGGTATTTGAAACTCATAAATCAACAGTGACATTGAATCCTTTGGGTATTCAACTTGAATAAAATTCCACCGATTCAGAGGCAAAAGATTGAATATTTGACAGTGTCTCACAGATTTCTGTCAGTCACATGTTATCTGCTCTCGAGAGCTGAGAGATGCTGCAAATTCTGTTGGCAGTGCAGATTATCCAAGAAATGAGTATCAGGCCTAAAACTCCCTCGCCTCACTTCTCTCTTCTGTTTCCCCTTGCTCCGAGGAACGTGGTGTCGGCAGGATGTTCGTGTTTCATTTCAACCCTCAGAGGCTTTGGGGAGCTGGTAGAACTGGTGCATTTTGACCCTATGAGGAGGAGGCCTGTTGAACTGCTTGGCACTGTTGGATTCAGCTGCTGCTCTGGCGGAGGGGGAAGGTGGAATTAACATTAAAGCATTTTAAATTGTGGCACTTAACCTGACTAACTACAATTATAGAAAATGCTTTCTAAAGTGTCTGATTATATCTTACAGTCAGAAATTCTAAATAAAATGGATAAACATACATTAGGAAGGAAAACAAGAGTGAGTGTTAAGTACAGAAAACAAGAGATATTGCTAAGGATAATTATTATATGCAACACCCTGCATGAGGCGTTAGGGTTTTGTTGATTCTTTGGTGTTATATATTTAGAAAAGGAGGCTGAACTGTCACCTTTGTAACCGAATTGCTTATCAACCCAGTGCATTAAGTAGGAAACAGATCGCTTTTGTTGCATTTACATGGTTAATCTGTCTACCACATTCTGAGTTTCTCCCTACTCAGTCGGTGGAAGATTAGAGCCTTTTTTTCATAATTGCTTTGTTAAACCACTTCACTGAAATTAGCATTTAAATAAGGGTAAATTGAGCGCTGAACTGAATTTCCATGAGAATGTGCTAAACTCCAAACCTATACAAGGTCTCTAAGTGGAGATAGCTGCAGCATGTGTAGGCTTTGTGCTGAGCATGAAAGCAGCCAGGGCACAGCTGCCATCTAGGACAGGGGCAGCATCTATGTGTGCTTGGATGGTTTGCAGGACAGGGAATTCTGCATTACCTGGCATCTCTGAATAGCACAATATATTTAGGACAGGTGGAGGGCTACTTTTGGTCTGCTAAAACATTCATGTATGTACAGCCTCGGTTTGGAACGCGACTTACTCATTTCAGGTGCGATGATGAATAAAAAATGAGGAGGGAAGGGGTTTAGCATAGGGGAGTCCTTCAGAACTCTGTCCTTTTGTCAACCTTCCAGATGACACAGTTGAGTGAGAAGGTGATTTGTACCTCGGGGTTACTTGGCCAGCCTTTAGCAGAGGGTCAGTGTGAGCAGGGCTTGCCAGAAGCGCTCTCAGATTTCAAGCACATTCATTCCATTGGCTTTCAAAAGAAATCTGTGAGCCAACTGTGTGGATGCAAAGCCTGAGCTCTTCTGCAGGTCACCTTTGGGATTATTTTGGTAGGAAGGACAGGCCAGTGTCAATGTGTCTACCCTGATTTTAGGATAAGGGCAGAGGGAGCTATTGGAGTCTTCCAGAAGGACTGTTCCTTCCAGGAAATGGATATTCAATTCTTGTGCTGGGCTCCAGGTCTGATTCTCTGAACTCTGTAAAAGACACAGCCTTGTGCTGTAATTTGGGATAATGGCACAATCACTTAAGAAAGGGGGTTTTATCTCCATCCCTTCCAGATACTGGGAAGATGTCACTCTAGTAAGATGTGGCAGGAGCGGAACAGGATACAAAGGAAGGAGTGGATGTAAGGGAGGAGCAGAAAAAACAGAGAACATGAGGGCTGGGGGCAGGAAAAAGACTCCTGCTTTGGCCAGGAATTGTATTTTCATATGTCTGAGCATTTGAAGTCCACCCATCACTAGCTTATAAGTCAAGGGATTGTAGTTAAACTTGATCTTCATTATTATATTACTGTCTTAATTTGGGTTATTAGTAAGACACAACCTTAAAATTTATTTATTCTGTCTGGGTGTTGGCATGTCTGGCATGGCAGATATGTTGGTATGGGTTTGTGTGCCTATATATATGTGTGTGTGTGTGTGTGTATAGTCATGTGTACATACGAAGAGCATTTTGGTTGGTCTATTTTGCCACTTAATGTTTTAAACAAGAGCTTGGAAGGACCCCAAGTAACTGTGTCTAGGTGTGATTACTCACTCCTGATGCTTCAGTAAACGCTGCCATAGGTTGAGCTCTGTACCTGTAGGGATGATAACAGAGCCCTTCCTGGTTCAGTTGCAGAGGAAACCTGGCGATGGAAGCGCGGTTTTTATGATGCAGTGCTGGAGGCAAGGAGAAACAAACATCAGGAACCCACCCTATGGCAGTGTCTACATCGCTGGGATATTTTTTTCCCCAAGTTTTCATCACAGCTGTTGTTCTGAGGGGAAGCCCATTTATAGTGTTGTCTGGCTTCAGGCTGAGGGCAGGATCTCACCCTGAGGTGAGCAGCTATTGAGGTGGCTGGATAGAAAGTTGTGGGCATTCAGAGGTCACCCAGGCTGGTTTTTAAAATGAGGAATGTAATATTTGTTAGCACTGCGGTCATTAAAAAATAGAATGTGCATTGCTAACGAGGAATCAGGACAAGGAAGTGGGTTTGACGTTCACAAGGGATCACTTGGGTTTTTGTGAAATGATGGTGTTTCCTTTTTGTTATGTGAATATTCTCATAGGTTAATACCTGCAATTACTTGGGAATAATTAGGTACAGTTCTAGTGACTTAAAGTGTAATTGCTGATTGGGGGATTCACTGGACCCGTGCTAAGGAACACCAGTAAAATGGCTCTTCAAACATCCAGCTCCAGGAGTATGGGCCTGAAAGAGAAGCAAGTAGGGGTGTCAAGGTAAAGGGCTGCTCAGTTCACAATACAAAATGAGCTTGAAATACTCATCCTTAGAGGTTGAATTTATTAAAGTTTGTTCCATTTCTAGGCTATGTTTATAAATGTGAATGAATTTCTCTTTTATAATAGAATGAGAAGGGAGGAGAATTTGCCATGTGTGGCAAATCTTTTAGAGCCTGATCAGTTCATTAAAAATTCTTTATACAGAGGCTCTTTTCTAACTCAGGATGCTAAGCCAGCTGTTCTGGTTGAAGCTCCCAAGCTTTTGGCCAGCATCTGCCTTGATAAAGGAGATATTTTCTCTTTTTGGCTTTTCAAACCCCATTGGTTGTGCAGTGCTGCCAATGTGAATGAGGCTTTCAGGAACAGATGAGGCAGCTCCTTCAGACCCCGTGGTCACTATGGAGGAGAAGGCAAGTATGTGGCATTTCTGCTGGCTGCCAAAACATCCTAACCCCAGGCAGTGTCCTCTGTGCTGTGGTGCTGTGAGATTTGGAGCCAAATGCACTCTCAGCTGCCTTTGCCCTTCAGCCAAATGGACAACAGACTCACTCTCCTCCCAAAACAGAGGGGTTTGGAGACAGCAGTGTCAGATATTTAAAAAATTTCTGCTCTGGTGATGCACCTATTATCATAGAAAGTCTGCATTCAAATGGGAAGGGTTTTTTTCAGGGGAAATACTTGCCCTGAGCCTGGATGTTGCCTTCCATTGGCATGTGAATGGCTAGTTTAGATTGACCCATATTCCCTCTTATTTAGCTGGTTTTCAGTAGGGTTTCAGTAAAGAGCTGAACTTGGTTTTACTGTTATTGTGCAGTTTGCTCTTTTTTTTTTGTTTTATTTTATTTTTTAACTACAACTCCCTCTAGTTAGTTTCCCTACTCTCTCATGCACATATCACCCCATGCAGGGCAGTTGCTGAACATCTGCCCCTTCAGCCCTATATGGTGCTGGAAGGAAGCAGCAGTGAGATCCCTCACAGCTGTGTGGGGTCACAGCCCAGGCCTTTGTCCAGCAGGACATCTTTGTACACCAGGAAAGAGCCAGGGTTTGTCTGTGTAGGGAGCCAGGCTACAAGGAAACATAAGTCTTCCCAGTGACCTTCAGTTAAAAGACCTTGACTTAGAGATGGCATTGAACTCTTTCAGAATTCCCCAACGAGTCTGTTCTTTGTTAATCTATTTAATAATCTCTGTGTTGACCCGTGGATGCTCCTGGCCTCCAAACATCCTGTGGCAATTAACTCCACAGCGTAATGATGTGTGATGTGCAAAAACCATGACTGAGGGGAAGGAGCATCAGAAGTTGAGGTTGATAAAAAGCCTGAATAATGCAGGTATCAGCTGAATGAAACCTTTGAAGATCTGCTTATTTGACTCCAGATTTGATCTCACTCTGATTTTTATGCTAGTCTGGCATTGCCATTTTTAGGTGAGATCAAAATTAGGCCAGAATACTTCTAAGGGAAGGCAATATCTGATGTTTCTGATTAAAAAATCCAAATCTGCTCTTAATGAGAAATAACCTAATGCTTAAGAGAGATGGTTTCTTATAAAATTTAAGGAACATCTGAAATCTAAGAAAATAGCCAAGCTTGTGTTATTTCCCTTTCAGATAGGTACCCATGTGTTTAATTAGGAATAACAGTGAAGTCTTGGAGTGCTGCAGTTGTGATAAGAGTTGATGGAATAGGCTTTGATACCGTTAGTTTAAAGAAATTCAATTAATAATTAAGATGTTTGCTGATATCACTCATAAAGCACATTCAGAAGCAATTACTCCGTTCTGCATGTTTGATTTAGACAAAAACACAGGTATGTCTTTGCTTTAATCCCTTGTTCCACAAAGGATGCAGGGTGTCTGACCAGGGAGGGAGGGGTGGGAGACAAGAAATGCCAGCCTAACCTTATGCTAATTGAAACAAGGTACCTGGTCACCCTGTTGGCATTGCTGTTTCCTACAAGAACTCTGTTTTCTGCAAGGTTATTTCAGCCTTTCTCCCCCCTGTGTGAATGAATAGCAGTCAGAAGCTTCAGACTGTCTGCAGGGTTCATTGCCTTGAAGTGAGGGTCTTTGAAAATGAGCTAAAGCCATCTCAGTGGGTGCAAAGCCTCGTTGTCCCACTGTAATCAGGGGAACCACGCCACTTTGTCAGGATCTAAGACCGTCATTTTTGGTAATTTATTCAGTTTTGCACCTTGCCATACAGTTAGAGTTTTATCCAAGGTGAGGGCTCTTGACACTCTCCTCGTTTTGAGGACAAGCATCTGGTAACATTGCCTTGCTGCTGTATCTCACCTCAAGCCCCACACACATACATTATTTTCTCCCTCTTTCCATCCATCATCTGCCTTCCCTTCCCCTTGTCCTCACTCCCAAATTTCAAACCCAGGCCACGCTCCCCTTGTTGTTCAAGCTGAAAACATGAGCTCAGGTATTCAGAAGATCCATTTCTGCCAGGTGAAGTTTAGTGTTGTGCTGGGGCACGGGGTGTGGTGGTTGGATCCCTTCCCCACGTGAGGAGGACGGCAGGTGTTCTGTTCTCTGCTCTGCCACCGTAACCGGGCAAGATTTTTTGGTGATATAGCAGTGTATGAAACAAAGCTGGATATCTGGAGCAGATTTCTCATGGTAGGCACACAGCACTGACACCCCACCCCAGGGGGTGCCCACGGCCCTCAGGCAGGTGGGAGATACAGGCCAAGGTAATGCCCAAGTGAGTGCTCAGTGATTGCAGGTCCTGGAGTGTGTGTTGCATGGACGTCCTGCCGCTATCAAGTACTGAGTTGCATATCTTAGAGCTGCTGGCTAATGAGTCTCTTGACCTCCTGCTGTCATGCTAATGTGACTGCACACTTGGAACCTTCACAAGCCAATAAATTACTCCTTCTCTTAATGCCCTTTTACAGATTGCTGCTATCTCTGCAATGGAGACTACCTATCTCATTAATTTGTAATTGTGCTGAAATATTGGAGCCTGGAAAGTGGCAGGTGAACTGAAATACAAATTCAGGAGA